>NW_027602493.1:0-34656 GCF_053455715.1 Rhinoraja longicauda
CGTTCGGGTTGTTTGAATGGTTGCGTATGCCTTTCGGTTTAAAGAACGCGGCATAGGCTTTCCAACGACTGATGGACCGTGTGGGCCGGGGTTTACCCTTTTTGTTTATTTATTTAGATGACATCCTGGTCGCCAGCCCCTCAGTGCAGGAACACCAGGTCCACTTGCGGACTGTGTTCCAGCGGCTCCAAGACCACGGGCTCATTATCCAACCCTCCAAGTGTCAATTCGGCCTCCCTTCTCTTGATTTTCTAGGGCACAGAATTACCCCTGCCGGCGCCTCCCCTTTGCCCGAGAAGGTGGAGGCTATCCGGGCATTTCCCAGGCCCACCACAGTAAAAGGACTACAGGAGTTCGTAGGTATGGTTAATTTCTACCATAGGTTCGTTCCGGCAGCTGCGCGGGTCATGCGCCCGCTCTTCCAATGCCTTGCGGGAAAACCGGTAGAGTTGATATGGTCCCCGGCCGCAGAGTCGGCTTTTACAGCAGCTAAGGCAGCCTTGGCAGACGCCACCATGTTGGTCCACCCGAGCCCCTCCGCCCCCACGGCCCTGACGGTTGACGCCTCTGACGTGGCGGTGGGCGGGGTCTTGGAGCAGCAGGTCGGTGGCCGTTGGCAGCCTTTGGCGTTTTTCAGCCGGCAACTAAATTCGGCTGAGCTGAAGTATAGCGCATTTGACCGAGAGCTTCTGGCCCTCTATTTAGCTGTTCGTCATTTCAGGTACTTCCTTGAGGGCCGCCCATTTGTGGCCTTTACGGACCACAAACCATTAACATTTGCATTTTTCAAATTGTCTGACCCATGGTCTGCCCGCCAGCAGCGGCACCTGACTGCTATCTCCGAATTTACCACCGATGTCCGTCATGTCGCGGGTAAGCTTAATGCCGTTGCTGACGCCCTGTCTAGACCTGCTTTTTCCCCTATTTCGGCGGTGGACTGCGAGGTGGATCCCCAGGAGCTTGCGGAGGCACAGCTTCTAGCGGATACCGCTTCGGCATACCAGTCCACCACTTCGGGATTGAAGTTGGCTCAGGTAGCCTGCGGGTCGGAAGGCACAAAAGTCTGGTGCGATGTTTCTCTTCCCCGTCCCAGGCCGGTAGTACCGCCCTCCCTTCAGCGCCGGGTTTTCGATGCCATTCATGGGCTGGCGCACCCGTCCATCCGCTCCACCTCTGCTTTGGTAGCAGCTCGGTTTGTCTGGCATGGCCTACGGAAACAGGTAGCGGGTTGGGCGCGTTCCTGCGTTCCCTGTCAGACCGCTAAAGTCCAGCGCCATGTCCAGCCCCCCGTACAGGATTTCGAGGTCCCAGCAGTTCGTTTTTTCCACATCCACGTGGATTTAGTCGGGCCTTTGCCTTCCTCCCGGGGCTACACCCACCTCCTCACGGTGGTGGATCGGTTCACCCGGTGGCCAGAGGCTTTCCCATTGTCTGATATTTCGTCAGCGTCTTGTGCCAGGACTTTGGCCCTCCATTGGGTAGCTCGTTTCGGGGTCCCGGCAGTTATTACCACTGACAGGGGGCCGCAGTTCACTTCGTCCCTCTGGGCCGCGCTCGCAGAACTGTACGGTTCCAAGTTACAACCCACTACTGCATATCACCCCCAGGCAAATGGACTTGTAGAAAGGTTCCACCGTCACTTAAGGCGTCCCTCAGTGCAAGGCTTGAAGGCCCGAACTGGGTAGACCAGCTCCCCTGGGTTCTTTTGGGCATCCGGACTGCTCCTAAGCTAGATCTCGGTGCGTCGTCCGCGGAGCTAGTATATGGCTCGACACTTCGAGTACCCGGAGACTTGTTTCCGGACCCTTCAGACCAGCTGCCTACAGTCCCATCAGTGTTAGCATCTCTCCGGGAACGGGTGGGCTCCCTGGCTCCAGTCCCGACTTCACGTCATGGGTGTCCCATGGTACATGAACCGCCTTCCCTGAAGGACTGTGAGTTTGTTTTTCTGCGAAAAGATTCCCATCGCGCCCCGTTGCAGAGGGTCTATCAAGGGCCGTTCCGGGTTTTGCGTAAGGGAACGGCTACCTTCACCTTAGACATGTGCGGCAAGAGTGAGCTCGTCTCGGTGTCCCGGCTCAAACCTGCACACTTGGATCCAGATCAACCAGTCCTGGTCGGTCAAACCCCTAGGAGAGGCCGACCTCCGTTAGTTCCGCTCAGTCCAGGACCCCCCGTTCCGGCAGTTCCTCCAGGACCCCCCGTTCCGGCAGTTCCTCCAGGACACCCCGTTCCGGCAGTTCCTCCAAGTCCGGAACCCCCGGCTCCTGTGGTTCAGGCTGTCCCTCTCCGTACTCGTTATGGTCGCGAAATCCGGCTCCCTGCTAGGTTCCGTACCTCGGGTTCTGGGGGGGGGGTCATGTAGCGACCATAGAGAATGGTCCAGGTCGTCGAACCCTCAGATTGGCCAGCGAGGTCACGTGTGAACGCGACCATGGGGATTGGTCCAGGGAGCGACATCGCTGATTGGCCAGCGTGGTCATGTGCGCTTTTGGCGCCCGAAATGTTCAGTTCGGCGAAGTCTTCGAAGAAGACAGTAAGTTTTTGATGGTTGTCCTTTACCTTGTTGTTTAACTCTGTATTCGAATATTGCGGCTGCAATAAACTTCTTCTACAACCAACAAGTTTTCGGACTCGCCATACTACCATAGTTTAGTTTTGAATTTAACATATAATTGAGGGGGTCGGTGCAATATAGTGCTCATGCATTCACACGATCCTTACCCACTACCCCACAACCTGTAAAAATTTCATATTTAAATTCAACCGATAAGTTGGTCAAATAATAGGCACCTTCTTGTTTTTTTTTGTGATTTATGGATTTTTCAAATGTGAATATCTCATGATGACACATTTGTGGGCTAGCAGCATATTGCACCAATCCCCTCAATTTTAAATAATTCAAAATTGAACTTCATAAGCAAGGATAACACTTTTTATTTCTGTCATTCATGGTAAGATTTACATCATTTTGTGTGCGATATGTACAGGGTTGCACTGTTTTGCATATCAGCTAACCAATGGAAAGATCAGGTCCTGATTTGTACCAGCTCTTCACCTTCCCCCCCCTTGTCTGAAGAAGGGTCCCAGCCTGAAACATCACCCATCCTTTTTCTCCAGAGATGCTGCTTGACCCAGTGATTTACTCCACTACTGTGTCTATTTGAATTGGATTCATGCTTCTGTACCACATCAGGCAGCATTGGTCATTTTAGTGGCTGTCAAGGGTTTTCAACTAATCAATTCACCAATTCAAATTTTCTTGGCTCTAAGTATAAAGTTAAATGTCTTTTCAATTATATTGTGCAAATGCCTAATTCTCTGCTTCCATGTCTTTTTAAAATAAAACAAAACGAGATACAGCTCGTGGAGGTGAAATTTAAATTAACAGAGAAAGCAAAGAACAGTTCATTAAATATGATCAATAATTTTGCGAAATAAGTTCATTAAATATGATCAATTGGCCTGATACAGAGTGGATCTCCAGTGCAAATATTCACTCAGTAACATCCAAAGTTTAAAGATCATGAAGCAGCAACTTCAAGAAATAGTTACAAATGTCAACTTATCCAAGAAGTTGAACAAAAATAATTGTTTGCAAACATTTTATACACGAAGAAATTGCAGAGTTGTGAACACTGCCCAGTCCAGCACACAGAATCTGCTTCCTAAAATGGCGCTGACATTTACCCATGATCGACTGCGGTTTTTAGAGCCGAGTGGTCCATCTTACTCCTCTAGTATCTTTGCTGCGCATGCGCGTGCTGCGGCTCCCAGCAGGCCGCGGGCACGAGCGGGGCCTGGTGCTGGGCTTTGGTGCGGGTTGAGGGGAGCGGGCTGCGGGACGGGATGCGGCGCCGCTGAGATGCTGTCGCGGAAGAAGAGCAAAGCCGAGGCGTCGAAGCCGCTGGAGGTGCAGGGGAGGTACGTGAAGAAGGAGACGTCGCCGCTGCTGGGCGGTGAGTGCGGGGGGGGGGGGGGGTGTGTGAGGGTAAGGGGGGGAGAGGGTGTGGGTAGGGTGTGAGGGTAAGGGGGGGAGAGGGTGTGGGTAGGGTGTGAGGGTAAGGGGGTAGGGTGTGAGGGTAAGGGGGGAGAGGGTGTGGGTAGGGTGTGAGGGTAAGGGGGGAGAGGGTGTGGGTAGGGTGTGAGGGTAAGGGGGGAGAGGGTGTGGGTAGGGTGTGAGGGTAAGGGGGGGAGAGGGTGTGGGTAGGGTGTGAGGGTAAGGGGGTAGGGTGTGAGGGTAAGGGGGGAGAGGGTGTGGGTAGGGTGTGAGGGTAAGGGGGGAGAGGGTGTGGGTAGGGTGTGAGGGTAAGGGGGGAGAGGGTGTGGGTAGGGTGTGAGGGTAAGGGGGGAGAGGGTGTGGGTAGGGTGTGAGGGTAAGGGGGGAGAGGGTGTGGGTAGGGTGTGAGGGTAAGGGAGGGAGAGGGTGTGAGGGTAAGGGGGTAGGGTGTAAGGGTAAGGGGGGGAGAGGGTGTGGGTAGGGTGTGAGGGTAAGGGGGGGAGAGGGTGTGGGTAGGGTGTGAGGGTAAGGGGGGAGAGGGTGTGGGTAGGGTGTGAGGGTAAGGGGGGGAGTGGGTGTGTAGGGTGTGAGGGTAAGGAGGGTAGGGTGTGAGGGTAAGGGGGGGAGAGGGTGTGGGTAGGGTGTGAGGGTAAGGGGGAGAGGGTGTGGGTAGGGTGTGAGGGTAAGGGAGGGAGAGGGTGTGAGGGTAAGGGGGTAGGGTGTAAGGGTAAGGGGGGGAGGGGGTGTGGGTAGGGTGTGAGGGTAAGGGGGGGAGAGGGTGTGGGTAGGGTGTGAGGGTAAGGGAGGGAGAGGGTGTGTAGGGTGTGAGGGTAAGGGGGTAGGGTGTGAGGGTAAGGGGGGAGAGGGTGTGGGTAGGGTGTGAGGGTAAGGGGGGGAGTGGGTGTGTGTAGGGTGTGAGGGTAAGGGGGGTAGGGTGTGAGGGTAAGGGGGGGAGAGGGTGTGGGTAGGGTGTGAGGGTAAGGGGGAGAGGGTGTGGGTAGGGTGTGAGGGTAAGGGGTGTGAGGGTTAGGGGGGGAGAGGGTAAGGGGGGGAGAGGGTGTGGGTAGGGTGTGAGGGTAAGGGGGGTAGGGTGTGAGGGTAAGGGGGGGAGAGGGTGTGGGTAGGGTGTGAGGGTAAGGGGGGAGAGGGTGTGGGTAGGGTGTGAGGGTAAGGGGGTGGGTAGGGGGAGTATGGGGGGAGGGTGTGGGTAGGGGTGTAAGGGGGGAGGGTGTAAAGGGTAAGGGGGAGTGTGTGGGTAGGGGGAGAGAGTAAGGGGGGTGTGGGTAGGGGGAGTAAGGGGGAGGGTGTGAAGGGTAAGGGGGAGGGTGTGAAGGGTAAGGGGGAGAGGGTAAGGGGGGTGTGGGTAGGGGGAGTAAGGGGGAGGGTGTGAAGGGTAAGGGGGGAGGGAGTGGGTAGGGGGAGTATGAGGGTAAGGGGGGGAGAGGGTGTGGGTAGGGTGTGAGGGTAAGGGGGGGAGAGTGTGTGGGTAGGGTGTGAGGGTAAGGGGGGAGAGGGTGTGGGTAGGGTGTGAGGGTAAGGGGGGAGAGGGTGTGGGTAGGGTGTGAGGGTAAGGGGGTAGGGTGTGAGGGTAAGGGGGGGAGAGGGTGTGGGTAGGGTGTGAGGGTAAGGGGGGAGAGGGTGTGGGTAGGGTGTGAGGGTAAGGGGGGGAGAGGGTGTGGGTAGGGTGTGAGGGTAAGGGGGGAGAGGGTGTGGGTAGGGTGTGAGGGTAAGGGGGAGAGGGTGTGGGTAGGGTGTGAGGGTAAGGGAGGGAGAGGGGTGTGAGGGTAAGGGGGTAGGGTGTAAGGGTAAGGGGGGGAGAGGGTGTGGGTAGGGTGTGAGGGTAAGGGGGGAGAGGGTGTGGGTAGGGTGTGAGGGTAAGGGGGGAGAGGGTGTGGGTAGGGTGTGAGGGTAAGGGGGGGAGTGGGTGTGTAGGGTGTGAGGGTAAGGAGGGTAGGGTGTGAGGGTAAGGGGGGGAGAGGGTGTGGGTAGGGTGTGAGGGTAAGGGGGAGAGGGTGTGGGTAGGGTGTGAGGGTAAGGGAGGGAGAGGGTGTGAGGGTAAGGGGGTAGGGTGTAAGGGTAAGGGGGGGAGGGGGTGTGGGTAGGGTGTGAGGGTAAGGGGGGGAGAGGGTGTGGGTAGGGTGTGAGGGTAAGGGAGGGAGAGGGTGTGTAGGGTGTGAGGGTAAGGGGGTAGGGTGTGAGGGTAAGGGGGGAGAGGGTGTGGGTAGGGTGTGAGGGTAAGGGGGGGAGTGGGTGTGTGTAGGGTGTGAGGGTAAGGGGGGTAGGGTGTGAGGGTAAGGGGGGGAGAGGGTGTGGGTAGGGTGTGAGGGTAAGGGGGAGAGGGTGTGGGTAGGGTGTGAGGGTAAGGGGTGTGAGGGTTAGGGGGGAGAGGGTAAGGGGGGGAGAGGGTGTGGGTAGGGTGTGAGGGTAAGGGGGGTAGGGTGTGAGGGTAAGGGGGGGAGAGGGTGTGGGTAGGGTGTGAGGGTAAGGGGGGAGAGGGTGTGGGTAGGGTGTGAGGGTAAGGGGGTGGGTAGGGGGAGTATGGGGGGAGGGTGTGGGTAGGGGTGTAAGGGGGGAGGGTGTAAAGGGTAAGGGGGAGTGTGTGGGTAGGGGGAGAGAGTAAGGGGGGTGTGGGTAGGGGGAGTAAGGGGAGTAAGGGGGAGGGTGTGAAGGGTAAGGGGGAGGGTGTGAAGGGTAAGGGGGAGAGGGTAAGGGGGGTGTGGGTAGGGGGAGTAAGGGGGAGGGTGTGAAGGGTAAGGGGGGAGGGAGTGGGTAGGGGGAGTGTGTGGGTAGGGGGGAGGGATGTGGGTAAGGGGGGGAAGGCAGAATGCAGTGAGAGGGGGTGCAGTGTTCAGCCAGCCCAGGGGATGGGGAGGAAGAGATGGGGAATGGGGCGGAAGAGAGGGGTGTTGGGGAGGGGTGAGGGGTATATAGGGAGAGGGTCAGGGCTTGGAGAGCATATGTGGGGTAGGGGTCAGCCGGGTGGGAGAAGGGGCTCGGCCATGCTGGAGTGGGTGGGAAGAGGGTGTCGGGAAAGACCAGAGCAGGCAGGGGGCCGGAGTGTTTACTGTGGGGCACTCACTGCCGACCGACCCCTAGTATGAGTGCGGACCGACATCCTTCAGTACGCTGTTTGATGCAGGGAGACCAGGACTGGGTCGGGCAGCAGATGTGATGCAGATGCTTAATCCCGCACGTTTTTCAGAGAGAACATTCTCGTGCATCTGCTTTGTTGAAAACAAAACCTTGCCAAACAGGGTTACATTTGAATGGTTATTGATACCAGCAGCAATATGCCAGGTTATTTGCATTGGAGGGTAATTGCTCCTCAGATTTGAGTGTGGAGGGGGATGATTATGCCAGAGATGTGGTGAAGCATTTGCAGTTTTACAAGGCCAGAAGTGCCTCGTTTATGATCTGCCTCGGCCTTTTCTCGAGGTCTCCACAATTGCAGAAGCCAGTTCTGTTCACGGATATCTGTTTGATATCCAGTAGTGGACGCAGGGACTGGACGCTGTAAAGCTAGGGACACAAGAATCTGTAGGTGCTGGAATCAAGGAAAACACAAAAGTGCTGGAGTAACTCAGCTGGGCAGGCCGATTGTGAGCCTTCTCCAACATGAGGAACAGCAGATGCTGGTTAGAGAAAAGGTCCCGACCCGAAGCGTCACCTGTCCATTCCTTCCACAGATGCTGCCTGAGCCGCTGAGTGCCTCCAGCACTCTCTGTCTTGACAAGCTTTTGTATTTACCACAGTACTCCAGAGCCAGAGGTACTCCATTATTCCAGCTGCCCCGGCCAAAGGGCCTGTTCCTGTGCTGTACTGTTCTATGTAACCCTGTGGACACCTGTTAGCCCATTTCACTTGGCCTTGCACTAGAACAGTATTCTTAATTTTACACTTCAAATCTTACTTGAATGTTTGGTAAAGTTTATATTTTAAGTGAGGAATGTTGATGCAACTTTGCCGAACTTTATATGACACTTGGTGCTTCTTATTGTGGCTGGTCAACTGAGTCACAGAGTAGTATGTGGTCAGAACTGCCCTGTGGAATTTATTGCCACAGAAGGCTGTGGAGGCCAAGTCAATGGATATTTTTAAAGCAGAGATAGATAGACTCTTGATTAGTATAGGTGTCAGGGGTTATGGGGAGCAGGCAGGAGAATGGAGTAAAGAGAGAGAGAGATAGATCAGCCATGATTGAATGGCGGAGTAGACTTGATGGGCCGAATGGCCTAATTCTGCACCTATTAAGGAGTAAGGCTGAGTGAATGCGCACTATTTCCAGAAAAAGGTTGTGTGCTTTATCACAACTGTTTGTGAGGTGGTAAAAGTAAACACTGCACCATTATTGAGTCAGTTTGTGATTCCTGCACTCCCTACCAATTGACATAGTGGGGTCTGTGAGAAATCAGGAGCAGGGGGCAAACCCTGGGTGATCAGTGTAACCTGGGCAGCAGAGTGGCACAGCGGTACAGCTACTGCCTTTCGGCGCCAGAGACCCAGGTTCAAGGTGCTGTCTGTACGGAGTTTGTACCTTCTCCCAGTGACTGCGTGGGTTTTCTCTGGGCGCTCGGGTTTCCCCCCCACACTCCAAAGATATGTGGGTTTGTAGATTGCCCCAAGTGTGTGTGATAGTACGAGTGTGAACGGATGATTGCTGGTTGGCGTGGACCCGGCTGCCCAAGGGCCTGTTTCCACAGGGTATGTCTGAGCTAATCTAAATCATCCATGACGATATTGAATGGAGGAGTCAGTTCAATGGGCCACGTTGCCTCTTCCTGCTCCTTTTTTGCTGTTTCTACAATTTGGCGATTTATTGAATAAGTTCCCAAATACTAATTTAGGTGCCTCTTAAATGTTGTGTTTAGAATGTAACTTTAGTGCAGGGAGTTCTTGTGGCATTTATCTGTTTGGTACTTGCTCTATTGTTGTCCATATGTTTGAGTTTAGTTTATTGTCATGGTACAGTGAAAAGCTTTTGTCGCATGCTAACCAGTCAGCAGAAAGACAATACATGATTACAGTCGACAGTGTACAGAGACACGATAAGGGAAAAAAGTTTAGTGCAAGATAAGGTCAGCAACGTTCAATCAACGATTGTCCGAGGGTCACCAATGAAGTAGAGAGTAGTTCAGGTCATGAATTCAGGGGCATCTAGGGCAGCATGGTGGCATAACGGTAGATTTACTGCCTAACAGCACCATGGACCCGGGTTTGATCCTGATTACGGGAGCTTATCTGTACGGAGTTTGCCTGAAGAAGGGTCTCGATCTGAAACGTCACCCATTCCTTCTCTCCAGAGATGTCGCCTGTCCCGCTGAGTTACTCCGGCTTTTTGAGTCTATCTCCGTTCTCCCTGTGACCTGCCTGGGTTTTTTTCCGAGATATATGGTTTCCTCCCACACTCCAAAGACGTACAGGTTTGTAGGTTAATTGGCTTGGTAAAATTGTAAATTGTCCCGAGTGTGCGCGTGTAGGATAAAGTTAATGTGCGGGGATTGTAGGTTGGTGGACTTGGTGGGCCGAAGAG
This sequence comes from Rhinoraja longicauda, assembly GCF_053455715.1. NCBI lineage: Eukaryota > Metazoa > Chordata > Chondrichthyes > Rajiformes > Arhynchobatidae > Rhinoraja > Rhinoraja longicauda. The sequence goes on from NW_027602493.1 coordinate 9,531, forward strand.
CCTGTTTCCGCACTGTATCTCTAAACTAAAACTAAACTAATTAGCGACATATGTTTTAATGTGAAACTGGCAAATTACAGGGTGCTGGAAGAAAGGTTTGTTTGCAGTCACTGTCCTGTTTATTATCAATGCTGCTCAATTTTCCCCTTTTCAATTTGAAATGAAATATAGTTATTGCCTTTGCAACACTGCTACTCATTCATGTCTGCTCAAGCTTTTAGATCACAGCTGTGCAAGAGGAATGAGTTGCAAGGTTTGAGCACTTCTCAATGTTTTGTTGTCTCAAATTAGATTCCAAAGTAACTGAATTTGACCCGTCTAAATTATGGGTTCCAAAAGTTTGCTGCTAATCTCGCGGAGACAATAATTCTGTGTAAACTGCACATTTCAAGGATCAGCGTATCGTTCCTCAGTTCCTTTCCGGGCCTCCCTACTGCCAACCCTGTGGCAGAGCAGAGGCTCTTCAATGCCCAGGAAGGCACAGCTTGTGCAAGCATGATGCTGTGTGGAAGACTGCAGTCATTGCTCACGGTTCCAGTTTCCACACCCCCTTATGTCTGCAGTCACATAAACCAGTTGTGAGTCCCTATTTGATTTCTTTTAGTTTTAGAGTTACAGCGAGGAAACCGCCCCTTCGGCCCATCGAGTCCACACACCGACCAGCGATCCCCGCACATTATCCGACACTAGGGACAATTTTTTACATATATACCAAGCAATTAACCTACAAACCTATTTATTCACAAAATGCTGGAGTAACTCAGCAGGTCAGGCAGCATCTCAGGAGAGGAATGGGTGACGTTTCGGGTCGGGACCCTTCTTCAGACCTACAAACCTATATGTCTTTGGAGTGGGAGGAAGCCAAAGTTCTTGGAAAAAACCCACGGGAGAACGTACAAACTCTGTACAGACAGCACCCGTAGTCAGGATCGAAGCCGGATCACTGGCGCTGTAAGGCAGCAACTCTATCGCTGCGCCACCGTACAGATCCTTGTTCCCTGATCAATTTGTTAAGTAGCTTTCCCTCTTGTTTGAGCAACAATGCCACGACCAAAGACACTCTCCAGCCTTTCTTGATCCATATTACTTCTAGTGTAATAAGTTGTATCAAGGTGATTGGATGTAGTGATCTTCAAATCCACCCCAACTCCAATTTGCATTCTACTTTCCACACTCACAAATCTAAATTAGGTTTGGTAAACAAATGTGGCTAAAGCATATCATTACTGACATTCTCGCCATTCTTATCTGGTGTCTCACCTTTCCAAAAGGAATTATCAACCAAACATGCCCTATATCCCCAGGGCATATTGAAGAAATGTTTATCTATGTTAGTCATAGAGTCATGCAGCAGAGAAACAGGCCCTTCTGCCCAACTTGTCCATGCCTACTTAGATGCCCCGAGGGCCATTTGCCCGCGTTTGGCCCGTATCCCTCTAAACCTTTCCTATCCATGTACCTATCTATATGTCTTTGTAAATAGTACCTGCCTCAGCTATCTCCTCTGGCAGCTCATTCCATACGCCCTCCACCCTCTGTGTGAAAAGGTTGCCTTTTAGGTTCCTATTAAATCTTGCCCCTTTCACCTTAAGCATGTCCTCTTGTTTTTTATCCCCTACTCTGGGCAAAACACTCTGCATTCATCTTCTCTATTCTCCTCATGATTTTATGCACCTCTCAGCCTCCTGCATTCCAAAGAATAAAGTTCTAGCTTGCCCAATCTCTCCCTGTAGCTCTGCCCATGGTAACATTCCTCTCAGCCAACAATGAGCCATTGTACATTTCCTTGATCAGCGTCTGCTTTGATCTGTCATTTTCACACCTTACCCTTCCACATCTCTTACCATTCCATATGGAATTCTCTGCCTCAGAAGGCAGTGGAGGCCAGTTCTCTGAATGCATTCAAGAGAGAGCTAGATAGAGCTCTTAAGGGTAGCGGAGTCAGGGGGTATGGGGAGAAGGCAGGAACGGGGTACTGATTAACAATGATCAGCCATGATCACATTGAATGGTGGTGCTGGCTCGAAGGGCCGAATGACCAACTCCTGCACCTATTGTCTATTTCTAGTTTCCCTCTCCCCTGACTCTCAGTCTGAAAAAGGGTCTCGACTCGAAACGTCTCGCAGTTTGCATTCTACATCATCATCCGAGTTTGCATTCTCCATCCTACACTCACAAACCTAAATTAGTTTGTAGGTTAAATGTAAAATTGCCCCTAGTGTGTGTCGGATAGTGTTCATGTACGGGGATCGCTGGTCGGTGTGGACTCGGTGGGCCGACAGGCCTGTTTCTGCACCCTATCTCTAAATTAAATTAAAACTAAAATATATAAAATAACGAGAGGCACAGATAGGACAGACAGTCAGAATCTTTTTTTCTAGGATGGAAATGTCAAAGACGAGAGGGCATAGCTTTCAGGTGAGAGGGGCACAGTTTAAGGGAGATGGGTGGCAAAATGTTGTTGGGTGCCTGAAAACTCATGCTAGAGTTGGTGGTGGAGGCAGATAGGTTAGTGGCATTGAAGAGGCTGTTCGGTATGCACATGGAAATGCAGACAACAAGGGATGTGGATGACAGGTGGGCAGAGGAGATTAGTTTAACTGAGCATCGTGTGGGCACGTACATTGTGGGCCCAGGGGCCTGTTTCTGTGTTGTATTCTATGTTTGATGCAATTATGTTTGTGTAATAGTGAATATCATTCTTTGATGGGAATGATTTCCCTCTAAAGTAAATATGTATGCCATTAGGGTGATTTTAATTTTGTTTTAGAAAAGTTACTGAAGGAGAAATTGAAAAATCGGATTCTTTATCTTGTCCGACCTCTGTAGAACACGTTGACACTTAGTTTTGAAGCAATGGAGTGAACATAACTCAGCACACTTGGCCCATTGGTCAACATCAGACGTTGTTCCTATTAGTAACCTGATGAACTTCCCATTAACTCTTGGGGAGTTTTTCCCAGTAAACATGGCAAGTTTAAAGGGAACCTGTGCCATAGGGTGGCATTAAGGGGAGCATGGAAACTAGACTCTAGTGAACTATCCAGCATTCTGATTATTTGAGTCTTGCCATGACTGGATCTAGTTCAACTTATCCCCAAGTCATTTTTGAACTGCCTGTAAACAGCTGAATCGCGTTGAATGTTGCACAAAACCTTGAGTATTCTTGCTTTTTAAAGTTATAATTGTAACGCTGCTCTCTGTAATTACAGATCTAATACCTTCGTTTATTCGTCACGGGCCAACTATTCCAAGGCGGACTGATGTTATAGTTGAGTCGGGAACATCGGCCTATGCCTCGGCTGATGTGGTTTCCCGAAACCAAAGCTTCCTGCGAGGTCCCGTCCCGAGGCCGGCGCGCGAGATCGTTCGGCGTGAGAGTAGCAGACCTCCGGGACCTTCCTACGTCCCACGCAACATATCCGAGGTGCCTCGAGAGTATGGCGTCTCATCACAGACTTTCTTAGCTGAAGCCACCTCTGAAAACGGCGATGCCAGCCAGCCGGCTCATTACTACTACCCTGACCCCTATTACAAAGATGGTCAGAGGCGGCGGCATTTGGATGAGCGTTTCCGCGATGACTATAGATACTACGACCACACACCTGATCCTTTTGCACGGATACCACAGGGGCAAGGGAGATTTCCAGCAGGTAAGACTTCTCCTGAGCTTTCTGAGTGCAGATAGATTCTTTACGCAGATGAAGACTTCTTTGCCTTTAGTTTAGAGATACAGCGTGGAAACAGGCCCTTCGGCCCACCGGGTCCGTGCCGACCAGTGATCCCCACACATTAACACTATCCTACACCCACTAGGGACAATTTTTACATATAACCATATAACCATATAACAACTACAGCATGGAAACAGGCCTGTCCGGCCCTACCAGTCCACGCCGACCATTCTCCCTGACCTAATCTCATCTACCTGCACTCAGACCATAACCCTCTAATCCCCTCCAATCCATATACCTATCCAATTTACTCTTAAATAATAAAATCGAGCCAGCCTCCACCACTTCCACCGGAAGCCCATTCCATACAGCCACCACCCTCTGAGTAAAGAAGTTCCCCCTCATGTTACCCCTAAACCTTTGTCCCTCAATTCTGAAGCTATGTCCCCTTGTTGGAATCTTCCCCACTCTCAAAGGGAAAAGCCTACCCACGTCAACTCTGTCCCTCCCTCTCAAAATTTTAAAAACCTCTATCAAGTCCCCCCTCAACCTTCTACGCTCCAAAGAATAAAGACCCAACCTGTTCAACCTCTCTCTGTAGCCTAAGTGCTGAAACCCAGGCAACATTCTAGTAAATATCCTCTGTACCCTCTCCATTTTGTCGACATCCTTCCTATAATTTGGCGACCAGAACTGCACACCATACTCCAGATTCGGCCTCACCAATGCCCTGTACAATTTTAATATTACATCCCAACTTCTATACTCGATGCTCTGATTTATAAAGGCAAGCATACCAAACGCCTTCTTCACCACCCTATCCACATGAGATTCCACCTTCAGGGAACAATGCACAGTTATTCCCAGATCCCTCTGTTCCACTGCATTCCTCAATTCCCTACCATTTACCCTGTACGTCCTATTTTGATTTGTCCTACCAAAATGCAGCACCTCACACTTATTTAGCATTAAACTCCATCTGCCATCTTTCAGCCCACCCTTCCAAAAGGCCCAAGTCTCTCTGTAGACTTTGAAAATCTACCTCACTATCAACTACACCACCTATCTTAGTATCATCTGCATATTTACTAATCCAATTTGCCACACCATCATCCAGATCATTAATGTAAATGACAAATAACAGTGGACCCAACACAGATCCTTGGGGTACTCCACTAGACACTGGCCTCCAACCTGACATACAATTGTCAACCGTTACTCTCTGGTATCTCCCATTCAGCCATTGTTGAATCCATCTTGCAACCTCACTATTAATACCCAACGATTTAACCTTCTTAATCAACCTTCCATGTGGAACCTTGTCAAATGCCTTACTGAAGTCCATATAGACAACATCCACAGCCTTGTCCTTATCAATTTCCCTGGTAACCTCTTCAAAAAATTCAAGAAGATTAGTCAAACATGACCTTCCAGGCACAAATCCATGTTGACTGTTTCTAATCAGGCCTTGATTATCCAAATAATTATATATATTGTCCCTAAGTATCTTTTCCATTAATTTTCCCACCACAGACGTCAAACTAATAGGTCTATAATTGCTAGGTTTACTTTTAGAACCTTTTTTAAACAAAGGCACAACATGCGCAATGCGCCAATCTTCCGGCACCATCCCCGTTTCTAATGACGTTTGACATTTACCAAGCCAATTAACCAACAAACCTGTACGTCTTTGGAGTGTGGGAGGAAACCGAAGATCTCGGAGAAAACCCACGCAGGTCACAGGGAGAACGTACAAACTCCGCACAGACAGCGCCTGTAGTGAGGATGGAACACGGGTCTCCAGCGCTGCATTCGCTGTAAGGCAGCAATCTACCGCTGCGCTGCCTTGCCACCCATTTATTGTCACGTGTACCGAGGTACAGTGAAAAGCTTTTGTTGCATGCTATCCAGTCAGCGGAAAGACTATACATGATTCCAATCGAGCCATTCACAGTGTACAGATACATGATAAGGGAATAACGTTTAGTGCAAGGTAAAGCCAGCAAAGACCGAACAAGGACGGTCCAAGGGTCACCATCGAGGTGGACAATAGTTCGGCACGGCTGTAGTTGCAGTTAGTGGTACAGTTTCTCCTATCTCTTTGCCAACTATCAGAGTTAGTGATGTATGGTGTGTCTCCATATCTTACGTTACGTTACGTTACTCTCCATATCTTAACGAGGCCAGTAGCAATCACATCAAACAGTACAGACAGAACGGGACCCTCTTCTAAAATGACCGCCACCCACCTTAAAGCCAAGTAGGAGAGTCTGATGTCCATGTTCAGTGGCACTACTATCAGCCCCATCCTCTGGCCAGTCAGCCTTGACCTGACCTGTGGGTCACGCAGTATCTCTGGACAAAATGGATGCGACATTTCCGGTCGGGAATAGACACAAAATGCTGGAGTAACACAGCATGGCAGGCAACATCTCTGGATAGAAGGAATGGGTGGCGATTCGGGTCGAGACCATTCTTCGGTGTCCCGTTTCAGAGTCTGAAGATAGGATCCGACCCAAAACGTCACTGATCTTTTATCTCGAGAGACGCTGCATGACCTGCTGAGTCACTCCAGCACTATGTGTCTCTCTTTGGTTTAAACCAGCATCCATGCAGTTCCATGTTTCTACATTTTGATCTAATCTGTAGTTTGACAGTAACGCACATAGTCTTTAGAAACATAGAAAATAGGTGCAGGAGGAGGCCATTTGGCCCATCGAGCCGGCACCGCCATTCATTGTGATCATGGCTGATCATCCACAATCAGTACCCGTGCTTACCTTCTCCCCATATCCCTTAATTCCGCTAGCCCCTAGAGCTCTATCTAACTCTCTTTTAAATTCATCCAGTGAATTGGCCTCCACTGCCTACTGTGGCAGAGAATTCCACAAATTCACAACTCTCTGGGTGAAAAAGTTATTTCTCATCTCAGTTTTAAATGGCCTCCCCTTTATTCATAGACTGTGGCTCCTGGTTCTGGACTCCCCCAACATTGGGATCATTTTTCCTGCATCGAGCTTGTCCAGTCCCCTTATAATTTTATATGTTTCTATGAGATCCCCTCTCATCCTTCTCCAGTGAATACAAGCCCAGTCTTTCCAATCTTTCCTCATATGACAGTCCCGCTATTCCGGGGATTAACCTCGTGAACTTACGCTGCACTGCCTCAATAGCAAGCTTGTCCTTCCTCAAATTAGGAGACCAAAACTGCACACAATACTCCAGATGTGGTCTCACCTGTGCCCTGTACAACTGCCGAAGGACCTCTTTACTCCTATGCTCAAATCCTCACGTTATCAAGGCCAACATGCCATTAGCTTTCTTCACTGCCTGCTGTACCTGCATGTTTACTTTCAGTGACTGGCGTCCAAGGACACCCAGATCTTGTTGCACTTCCCTTTTTCCTAATCTGACACCGTTGGATAATAATCTGCCTCCTTGTTCTTGCCACCAAAGTGGATAACTTCACATTTATCTACATTATACTGTTTCTGCCCACTCACCCAACCTGTCCATGCCACCCTGCATCCTCATAGCATCCTCTTCACATTGCCACCCAGCTTTGTGTCATCTGCAAATTTGCTAGTGTTACTTTTAATCCCATCATCTAAATCATTAATATATATTTGTAAATAGTTGCGGCCCCAGCACCGAGCCTTGCGGCACTCCACTCGCCACTGCCTGTCATTCTGAAAAGGACCTGTTTATTCCTACTCTTTGCTTCCTGTCTGCCAACCAATTCTCTATCCATGTCAATACCCTACCCCCAATACCATGTGCTCTAATTTTGCCCACTAATCTCCTGTGTGGGACTTTATTGAAGGTGAGTCAGGGGCTGGATGTTTTATGGCAAGTACGCCTCGTGATTCTACAGTCCTTCCTGCCCACCTGCACTTGGTTGATTTGGATGAGTGTAGGTGATTTGAGACACTCCTCTTGCTCTGGGCCACAGTATTCTGCAGGATTGGTGGACTGTCTGCCACTGTCAATGTGTACCGATTCAGTGACAAGTGAACTACAGCTGCAAAATGCAGAGTACTCCGCAAGAACTTACTCAGATCACCGAGCACCCCATCTCAAACCTCATGTTTACCGTAACAATGAGGCTGCAGGTGATAGGAGCAGAATTAGGCCATTCGGCCCATCAAGTGTACTCCACCATTCAACCATGGCTGATCTATCTCTCCCTCTCACCCCCATTCTCCTGCCTTGTCCCCATAACCCCTGACACCCGTACTAATCAGGTGTGTGGCTGCCACAATTTGCAAGCTTCCCTTAAAGTCACATACCATTCTGACTTAAAGATGCACCACCCTGCTGATGTAGCTCTGAGCTGTGGAATGCCTTCCCATGCCATGCTTTGGAGGTGTTCCCACCAGATGAACTGCGGTACTTCAAAAAGCTGCCTGGTCACCAACTTACCTGTGGCTGGCAGACTACATGTGGGAGGAACATTGAAGTGAGGCATTGGAATGGGTGCTTCAGCTATTGTGAAGGAATCGTATCTGGTTCATTCCCCAGTTGTTGGGAAATCAGTTCTCAGCAAGCTGACGGTAAAGGTGAGCCTTTGAAAAATAACTCTGAACTGAGCTCTAGGGGCTAGTGGAATCAAGGGATATGGGGAGAAGGCAGGCACGGGTTACTGATTGTGGATGATCAGCCATGATCACAATGAATGGTGGTGCTGGCTCGAAGGGCCAAATGGCCTCCTCCTGCACCTATTTTCTGTGTTTCTAATCACCCACAGGGAAGTATCAGAGGCTTATATATAAGAAAATAACTGCAGATGCTGGTACAAATCGAAGGTATTTATTCACAAAGTGCTGGAGTAACTCAGCAGGTCGGGCAGCATCTCGGGCGAGAAGGAATGGGTGACGTTTCGGGACGAGACCCTCCTTCAGTATCTGAGGCTTGTTTAGAAGTGGTCTGGGCCAACTCATGGGTGGACACTGGTAATGCCCCGAGGGCCAGTCTCGGAGCTCTCACAGTGCACGAAGGAACTTCAGCTGCTGCTTTATACCGACGGTAAACAAAAAATGCTAGAGTAACTCAGCAGGTCTGAAGAAGGGTTCCAACCCGAAGCGTTACCTGTTCTTTTTCTCCAGAGATGCTAGCTGACCCGCTGAGATACTCCAGCATTTTGTGTCCATCTGACCTCTCTCTCTCTCTCTCTCTGACGCCATGAATCAATCCCAGCTTTGAACACAAGAAGATAAGACACAAAAAGCTGGGGTAACTCAGCGGGTCAGACAGCATCTCTGGACAGAAGGCATAGGTGGTGTTTCAGGGCGAGACTCTTCTTCAGACTGAGAGTCAGGGGAACGAGAGGTGATGTAGAGAGAGATATAGAACAAATGAATAAAAGATATGCAAAAAAAGTAACAATGACTAAAGAAACAGGTCATCGTTAGCTGTGGGCGAGGTGAGAACGGGTTGCAGAAGATGAGACTGAACAAGACGACTTTGAAGCTGGTACCATTTGGATGGGGGAGGGATGGAGAGAGAGGGATGCAAGGGTTACTTGAAGTTAGAGTAATCTATATTCATACCGCTGGGCTGTAAGCTGCCTGTGAAATATGAGGTGCTGTTCCTCCAATTTGAATAAGCTCTTACTTAATACCTCAGCCCCACTGCTCCGGACAGCAGAGGATTGCATTTGTTTTCAATGCATTGTTTAACTATTCCAGTCTTGAAGCAGTCAGTCTCTCTCCCTCTATCCTGTGACTCTGCTCCCTAGTTCTCCACTTCCGTGCTGGTGGAAGCAGTTCCGCAGAGCAACTTTGACAAGCCGTTCAACCGGAAACAGTAAACATTCCCCTTTGCACAAATGTTGTCTGACCTGTTCAGCACTTGTTTAATTAAAACCTCTGAGCCTTGACTTTCAATGAGGCCATCCCTTATTCTGCTAAACTCTGGAGTAACTGTGTGGGGAAAGTAGAGTCCATTTACCCAGCGGTGTCCTAACTTTGCAAAGTTCCAGTTATACCCAGCGTCTTCACAGCACCCCATTTGACTGGCGATTTGATTCAGTCCGCATAATATCAGGAGCTGGAAGATAGACACAAAATGCTGGGGTGACTCAGCAGGTCAGGCAGCATCTCGGGAGAGAAGGAATGGGTGACGTTTCGGGTCGAGACCCTTCAGACTTGACCCGAAACGTCACCCGTTCCTTCTCTCCCGAGATGCTGCCTGACCCACTGAGTTACTCCAGCATTTTGTGTCTACCTTCGATTTTAACCAGCATCTGTAGTTTTTTTTCCTACTAATATCAGGAACTGCTGGGAGTCACTGGAAATTATCTGGAGTGACAGATACAGCATGGAAACAGGCCCTTCGGCCCACCGAGTCCATGGCAACCCATTCATCCTAGTTCCATGTTATCCTGCTTTCACACGCGTCCCCTCCACCCTAGGGGCAATATCTAGAGGTTAATAACCTACACACCTTGCACACCAGATCCAGTATGTCACCTCTCCATTCCCTCCACCGTTGGTGCAGGACCCGCTGAGGTCCTCCAACTTCTTGCTTTGCTCTCTGTTTCACATGGGGAATTTAGGCGGCACAGTTGGTGGAGCCACTGCCTCACAGCACCAGAGACCTGGGTTCCATCCTGACCTTGGCTGCTGTTGTGTGAAGTTTGTATGTTCTTCCTGTTTCTTCCGGGTGCTCCGTTTTCTTCCCACATCCCAAAGACGTGCGGGTTTATGTGTATGTTAATTTGCCTCTGTAAATTGCCCGCTAGTGTAGGGAGTGACGGTGAAAGTGGGATAACATGGAACTGGTGTGAAAAGGTGACCGATGATTGGAATGGACTCGGTGGGCCGAAGGGCCTGTTTCCATGCTGTATCGATCAAAACTAGCAGAACCTTCTTCAGTGGGGCTGACCAAGTAGTGTTATATGACGATGGAGAAAACCATTCACCTGTGTTGTGTCTACTGAAAGCAGGACAAATCCAACCTGGATTTGATGTCAGATCCTTGCAGGAAGGACGAGGAGGCTTGGGAGAGGGAGAGGTTCGTGGACTTTGCACTTAACATAAAGAGTGTTTGATTTAATTACAAAAATAGACACAAAAAGCTGGAGTAACTCAGTGGGTCAGACAGCATCTCTGAAGAAAAGGAATAGGTGACGATTTGGGGCGTGACCCTTCTTCAGATTTCATTTCCCGTAGTTCTAAGGCGGGATTTTCGGCAGGATAAACCTCCAGGAGGATTATATTTCAGAAAGATCCATTTCTGCATCAGGGCGATGACATGAATATTAACATAGAAACATAGAAAGGAGGAGGCCATTCGGCCCTTCGAGCCAGCACCGCCATTCATTGTGATCATGGCTGATCATCCACAATCAGTAACCTGTGCCTGCCTTCTCCCCACATCCCTTGATTCCACTAGCCCCTAGAGCTCTATCTAACTCTCTTAAATTCATCCAGTGAATCGGCCTCCACTGCCTTCTGTGGCAGAGAATGCCACAAATTCACTACTCTCTGGGTGAAAAAGTTCCTTCTCACCTCAGTTTTAAATGGCCTCCCCTTTATTCTTTGACTGTGGCCCCTGGTTCTGGACTCTCCCAACTTCGGGAACATTTTTCCTACATCTAGTTTGTCCAATCCTTTTATAGTTTTGTACGTTTCTATAAGATCCCCTCTCATCCTTCTAAATTCCAGTGAATACAAGCCCAGTCTTTCCAATCTTTCCTCGTATGGCAGTCCCGCCATCCCGGGGATTAACCTGGTGAATCTGCGCTGCACTGCCTCAATAGCAAGGATGTCCTTCCTCAAATTAGGAGAGCAATGTTTTGTGCGTTTCAGGTATAGGGCGAGTTCCGTCGGCGTCGGTGGGGAACCTGACGAACCACGTCACAGACGAGCTGCCACTGCCCCTCGGCTGGTCGGCCGACTGGACCATCCGCGGCAGGAAATACTACATCGACCACAACACCAACACCACGCACTGGAGCCACCCGCTGGAACGGGAGGGGTTGCCGCCTGGCTGGGAGCGCGTGGAATCGCCAGAGTTTGGTGTCTATTACGTGGATCACATCAACAAACGAGCCCAGTACAGGCACCCCTGTGCTCCCAGGTACAGTCACGAGTGTCCCCAAACACAACAACAATGACATCCTTACTTGCAGCAGCACCACTCTGCAAAACCCATAACAAGCATAGCACTCCGCAAAAACCCATAATAAACAATAAAAACGTTTAAATATATATCGCAATGTCCCCAGGTTACGTATTTCGGAGCCTATTTGGAGGGTGCACTATTTAATAACCTGGTGGTTGTTGGGAAGAAGCTGCTCTTGAACCTGGACATTACACTTTCTAGGCTCCTGTGCCTTCTTCCCGATAACAGAAGTGAAGTGAGAGTGTGGCCAGGGTGGTGTGGGTCTCTGATGCTGGCTGCCTTCGTGAGGCAGCGACTCTTGTAGATGCCTTCAGTGGTGGGGAGGTCAGATGGACCGACCGGACAGTGTTCACTTTCCAATCATCTTTGCCCCCAGGGGTTTGGTGCAACCAGTCAATATGCCCTCTACTGTGCACCTGTGGGAGTTCAAGAGAGTATTAGTCGACGTACTGAATCTGTAATCTTCTAAGGCAGTAGAGGCGTAGATGGCTTTCTCTACGGTTGCATCAATGTGCTGGGTTTGATTTTGGTGGGATCACACTCCTCCACACCTTTCCTTATGAAGTCAGGAACAACCATTGGTTCAGGTGGGTTGCAAATTCTTTGAACATCACCCTATCTACTAACTCCAAACAATCCCAGAATCGTTCCTCTGCCTCCCCTGACCAGCTCAGTGCAGTCCTCACCACTGGACCTGTGCTCTAGAGTCGCTGCCTATACATAGGAGGAAGGAGTATAGCCAGGCAGTTAGAACATTGTGTTCAGCTCTGGGCACCATGTTATAGGAAAAATATTGTCAAGCTTGAAAGGGTTCAGAAAAGATTTACGAGGATGTTGCCAGGACTAGAGGATGTGAGCTGTAGGGAGAGGTTGAGTAGACTGGGTCTCTATTCCATGGAGCGCAGGAGGATGACGGGAGATCTTATAGAGGTGTACAAAATCATGAGAAGAATAGATCGGGTAGATGCACAGTCTTTTACCCAGAGTAGGGGAATCGAGGACCAGAGGACATAGGTTCAAGGTGAAGGGGAAAAGATTTAATAGGGATCCGAGGAGTAACTTTTCCACACAGAGGGTGGTGGGTGTATGGAACAGGCTGCCAGAGGAAGTAGTTGAGGCTGGGACTATCCCATCGTTTAAGAAACAGTTGGACAGGTACATGGATAGGACAGGTTTGGCGGGATGTGGACCAAGCGCAGGCAGGTGGGACTAGTGTAGCTGGGACATTGTTGGCCGGTGTGGGCAAGTTGGGCCGAAGGGCCTGTTTCCACACTGTATCACTCTGTGACTCTATGAAGGGCTTGTTTCCACACTGTATCACTCTGTGACTCTATGAAGGGCCTGTTTCCACACTGTATCACTCTATGATTCTACGCAGTGAGGATGAGGGATGGAGTGATAGGCATGTTTGACGGGTGAATAGTTGTGGCCAAGGGTGTTTGATCCTCTGGTGCTGACGGGTGCGGAGAGCAGGAGATGAACAGGGACCGCTGCATCTGAGCACCGTGAGGAGTTGGCCACCATGAGGACGCAGATGCCACCACCTCTTCCTCTACCCGCTGCCTCTGTCCTGTCCACACATTGATGGTGCTGAACCCTCTCTTGCAGCGTTCCCCGGTATGACCAGCCTCCAGCCCTCCTCCCGCCCATCACCTACCAGCCACGACAGACCGAGCGCAACCAGCTGGTGCCCGCCAACCCCTACCACACGGCAGAGATCCCAGACTGGCTGACGGTCTACGCCAGGGCTCCGGTCAAGTGAGTATTCACGACGAACGGCCTTCTCTGCTCTACCTTTTACAGGGCATTTAATCTCAAAGCCACATTTCCAGCACTGGTTTGTGATTGTTTTCCGTTTTAACCACGCAGAAGCTTTAGTTTTTTATACTTGAAAAGATTGGATGAAATCCTTGAATCAGTCCCTGTCCAATATATATTTATCATGGTGAACAGATGGTTTTTAGATTTTTTTTAGAGATACAGCGCAGAAACAGGCCCTTCGGCCCACCGGGTCCGCGCCGCCCAGCGATCCCCGCACACTAACACTATCCTACACCCACTAGGGACAATTTTTACATTTGCCCAGACAATTAACCTACAAGCCTGTACGTCTTTGGAGTGTGGGGGGAAACCGAAGATCTCAGAGAAAACCCACGCAGGTCACGGGGAGAACGTACAAACTCCGTACAGACGGTGCCCGTAGTCAGGATCGAACCTGAATCTCCGGCGCTGCATTCGCTGTAAGGCAGCAACTCTACCGCTGTGCCACCGTGCCACCCTCACACCCCCAGACTGGAGTGATGAATGTTTCAACTTTCACTGCCAACATTAGGCACGAATGGTAAGTGCTAGGAGCAGAATTAGGCCATTATGCCCATTAAGCTCATTCAATCATGGCTGATCTATCCTTCCCTCTCAACCCCCGTCTCCCCTGACAGCATACCAATCAAAAATCTATGTATCTATGCCTTACAAATATCCATTGAGTTGGCCTCCACAGCCGCCTGTGGCAACGAATTCCGCAGGTTCACCACCCTCAGACTAAAGAAATTTCCATCTCATTTCCTTCCTAAAGGAACGTCCATTAATTCTGAGACGATGGCCGCTGGTTCTAGACTCACCCAATGAGACTCATTGAAACATCCTCTTCACATTATCTCACCACTCAGGAGCCAGCGCTGCCGTCGCAGCTGCGGCTTGCCTGCAGTCCGTCTGTCTTTTGTGTTTTTTGTTGTTTTTGTCTGAATTGTAGTTTTAATATGATGTAGTGTTGTATGTTATGTTTTGGGGGGGGGGTGGGAGGGAACGGGAACTGTAACATTCTCTCTCCCGAACGGAGACGCGACCTTTGTTCTGTGTCGTGTCTCCGTTCCCGCTGCGGCCTACCAGCGGCCATGCACCTGGGACCACCTGGGGCTCTGGTTCGCAGAGCCCGCGGCCCGGACTCACCACCTGCGGCGCTGGCTGCCTGCGGATGCTGCGGGAACGGCTGCGATTCGTCTCCGGAGGCTCCGGCGCGGGCCACCTGGACGTCGGAAGCCCGCAGGCCCCTGGATGGGGGCCGACATCGGGAGCTCCGGCAGTGGCAGAGGCAGCGTGTTCGCCCGCCCCGAATCGCGGGGCTTGGGTCGGCCCGCCACGGACCTTTCACCATCCGGCGCGGCCTGGAATAGGCAGCGGGATTTTTCACCGCCCAGCGGGGGCTTCAATATCGGGAGCCCCGACCGCCCCGACGTGGCAACTCCAACAGCCTGACCGCGGGAGAAGACGGCAGGGAAGAGAAAAAGACATTCTGGCCTTCCATCACAGTGAGGAGGGACTGGAGGAGACTCACTGTGATGGATGTTTCTTTTTGTTTGGTGTTAGTTGTGATTGTATGTGTTATTGCATTTTTATTGATTAATCTTATTGGTCTTATTGTTCAACTGCGGGTAATGTTTCATTTCACTACACATTTATGTGTATGTGACAAATAAACGACTATTGACTATTGACATCCATTTTATCCAGGCCTTTCACTATTCAGTAAGTTTCAATGAGTTCCCCCCTTATCCTTCTAAACTCCATCGAGTACAGGCCCAGTGCCGACAAATGCTCATCATATGTTAACCCACTCATTCCTGGGATCATTCTTGTAAACCTCCTCTGGAGCCCAAAATAGCTCACAGTACTCCAAAAGCCACAGCATTACATCCCTGTTTTTGTGTTCTAGTCCTCTTGAAATAAATGCTAGCATTACGTTTGCCTTCCTTGCTACCGATTCGACTTGCAGATGATCTTTTTGGGAATCCTGCACCAGCACTTCCAAGTCCCTTTACGCCTCCGTGGGTCCTGGGAGCCACTGGGGAATGAAAGGTCTTTCTGTACATCCACAGATCGGCACAGGTAGATAGGGTTGGGGGTGGTAGGTGCCTTCATTAACCAGGGCACAGAGGACAAGTGCAGGGCGGACTAGGTGCAGATCTATAGTACTTGTGTGAGGCCAAAACCCGGGCGGCAATGCTCCCTCAGCAACAGTGGCCCAGGGTCACTCCTGCTCTCTGTGTGGAGTCTGCATGTTTCCCCATGAATGTAGGCCATAGACATGCAGCACAGAAACAGGCCTTTCGGCCCACCTTGTCCATCCCCACCAAGATGCCCCATCTTAGCTGGTGCCACATTCCCGTGTTTGTCCCATTTCCCACCAACGTTTAATATCCATGAGATGTGTCAGGGATATGGGAAGAAGGCAGGAGACTGGTTGAGAGGGAAAAATAGATCAGCCGTGATTGAATGGCGGAGTAGACTTAGAAATGTAGAAAGTAGGTGCAGGAGGAGGCCATTTGGCCCTTTGAGCCAGCACCACCATTCTTTGTGATCATGGCTGATCATCCACAATCAGTAACCCGTGCCTACCTTCTCCCCATATCCGTTGATTCCGCTAGCCCCTAGAGCTCTATCTAACTCTCTCTTAAATCCATCCATTGATATGGCCTCCACTGCTCTCTGTGGCAGAGAATTCCACAAATTCACAACTCTGGGTGAAAAAAGTTTTTTTTTTCTCACCTCAGTTTTAAATGGCCTCCCCTTTATTCTTAGACTGTGGCCCCTGGTTCTGGACTCCCCCAACATTGGGAACATTTTTCCTGCATCCAGCTTGTCCAGTCCTTTCATAATTTTAAACGTCTCTCTAAGATCCCCTCTCATCCTTGTAAACTCCAGTGCAGACAAGCCCAGTCTTTCCAATCTTTCCTCATGTGACAGTCCCGCCATCCCGGGGATTAACCTCATGAACCTACGCTGCAATGCCTCAATAGCAAGGACATCCTCAAATTAGGAGAACAAAAATGCACACAATACTCCAGATGTGGTCTCACCAGGGCCCTCCCTATACAACTGCAGAAGGACTTTACTCCCATACTCAAATCCTCTCATTATGAAGGCCAACAAGCCATTAGCTTTCTTCACTGCCTGCTGTACCTGCACGCTTACTTTCAGTGACTGGTGTACAAGGACACCCTGGTGTCGTTGCACTTCCCCTTTACCTAATCTGACACCATTGAGATAGTAATCTGCCTCCTCGTTTTTGTCGCCAAAGTGGATAACCTCACATTTATCCACATTATAATGCATCTGCCCACTCACTCCACCTGTCCACGTCACTCTGCAACCTCCTAACATCCTCTTCGCAGTTCACACTGCCACCCAGCTTTGTGTCATCCGCAAACTTGCTAGTGTTATTTTCTAATTCCATCATCCAAATCATTAATATATATTGTAAATAGTTGCAGCCCCAGCACCGAGCCTTGCAGCACTCCACTCGCCACTGCCTGCCATTCTGAAAAGGACCTGTTTATTCCTACTCTTTGCTTCCTGTCTGCCAACCAATTCTCTATCCATGTCAACACCCTACCCCCAATACCATGTGCTCTAATTTTGCCTACCAATCTCCTGTGTGGGACCTTATCAAAGGCTTTCTGAAAGTCCAGATACACCACATCCACAAAATTCCAGAAGATTAATCAAGCAGGATTTCCCCTTCATAAAGCCATGCTGACTTGGACCAATCCTTTTACTGCTATCCAAATGTACCGTTATTACTTCTTTAATAATTGACTCCAGAATCTTCCCCACCACCGATGTCAGACTAACTGGTCTATAATTCCCTGTTTTCTCTCTCCCTCCTTTCTTGAAAAGTGGGCTAACATTAGCTACCCTCCAATCCGCAGGAACTGATCCTGAATCTGTAGAACATTGGAAAATGATCACCAATACGTCCACGATTTCTAGAACCACCTCCTTGAGTACCCTGGGATGCAGACCATCAAGCCCTGGGGATTTATCAGCCTTCAGTCCCATCAGTCTACCCAATACTATTTCTCACCTAATGCACATTTCTTTCAGATCCCCTGTCCTCTAGTACATCTGGGAGATTGTTTGTGTCTTCCTTAGTGAAGACAGAACCAAAGTATCTGTTCAACTCTTCTGCCATTTCCCTGCTCCCCATAATAATTTCACCTGTTTCTGCCTTCAAGGGGCCCACATTTATCTTTACTAATCTTTTTCTCTTAACATACCTAAAGAAGCTTTTACTGTCCTTCTTTATATTCTTGGCCAGCTTACACCCATACTTCATCTTTTCACCCCGTATTGCCCTTTTTGTTACCTTCTGTTGTCCTTTGAAAGTTTCTCAATCCTCTGGCTTCCTGCTACTCTTTGCTATGTTATACATAGTTTTATTCCATCCCTAGCTTCCCTTGTCAGCCACGATTGCCTCTTGCTCCCCTTAGAATCTTTCTTCCTCTTTGGAATGAAATTATCCTGCATCTTCCGGATTATGCCCAGAAATTCCTGCCATTGCTGTTCCACCGTCATTCCTGCTAGGATCCCTTTCCATTCGACCCTGGCCAGGAAACATGTTCCCAATGTTGGGGGAGTCCAGAACAAGGGGCCACAGTTTAAGAAAAAGGGGTAGGCCATTTAGAACTGAGATGAGGAAAAACTTTTTCAGTCGGAGAGTTGTGAATCTGTGGAATTCTCTGCCTCAGAAGGCAGTGGAGGCCAATTCTCTGAATGCATTCAAGAGAGAGCTAGATAGAGCTCTTAAGGATAGCGGAGTCAGGGGGTATGGGGAGAAGGCATGAACAGGGTACTGATTGAGAATGATCAGCCATAATCACGAATGATCAGCCATGATCACATTGAATGGCGGTGCTGGCTCGAAGGGCCGAATGGCCTCCTCCTGCACCTATTGTCTATTGTCTAACTCTGTCGTTGAGTTGGATATTAAATGGAGAGAAATCCTGATTTCACGGAAGCCCTTGTGCAATATCTTAATAATAACAAAGTGAATGGCCTGAATGAAATGTATTTTATCCAGCCCGCTTGGCCTCTCCACCTCCTTGTTTCAAATGCACAATGTTCTGGAAGTCATTCGGCAGGGCCTGTTCATCTATATGTGTAGGAGAAAAACTGCAGATGCCGGTTTAAATCGAAGGTAGACACAAAATGTTGGAGTAACTCAGCGGGACAGGCAGCATCTCAGGAGAGAACGTCACCCATCCCTTCTCTCCTGAGATGCTGCCTGACCCGCTGAGTTACTCCAGCATTTTGTGTCTGCCTTCTGTTCATCTAAAAACCATCTCTGGAAGCAAGTCTGCATCAGAACATGGCCAAAGAGAAGGAGAGCAGCAGGAATCACAAGAGGGGGGGGGGGGGGGGGGGGGGGCAATGAGAGAGAACTCACATCGGTGAGTGGAGAACTTCTGCAAAGTAGACATACTTTGAGGAGATTTTGCAGTGAAGCAGTAAAGTGGAGATAAAAGGAACCAAAGATGCTGGAAGAAGGGTCCCGACCCAAAACGTCGTCTGTCCATTCCCTCCACAGATGCTGCCTGACCCGCTGAGTTCCTCCAGCACTTTGGGTTTTGCTGAAGATTCCAGCATCTGCAGCTCCTTGTGTGTCCTCTATTCCATCTGTCATGCCTACCCGTGACCCTGAGGTGTGATGCCCTCTCACCCTGTTCACTGTACCAGACATGCTGGGCATACAAAGACAGACACAAAATGCTGGAGTAACTCAGCGGGACAGGCAGCATCTCTGGAGAGAAGGAATGGGTGACGTTTCGGGTCGAGACCCTTCTTCAGACAAGAGTCAGGGGAGAGGGAAAGGAGAGATATAGACGGCGATATAGAGAGATATAGAACAAATGAATGAAAGATATGCAAAAACGTGACGATGATAAAGGAAACGGGCCATTGTTGAGTCTCATTGTCATAGCTTCAAAGTCGTCTCATTGTTTTGCTTTTTTGCATATCTTTCATTCATATATATCTCTCTCTATCATATTCTATCTCCCTATCACCGTCAATATCTCTTGTTTCCCTTTCCCCTGAATCAGTCTGAAGAAGGGTCACAGCATGAAACGTCGCCCATTCCTTTTCTCCAGAGATGTTTCAGGTCGAGACTCTTCTTCAATCCTCCTCTTACCTGTTCAGTTATACCCCACCCAGTAACCTCATGCATCTGAAATGCAAGGTGTTTAAATATAGAAGGTGTATGTCCTGGCTGGAATCATGTGTGTTCATTTTGGAACTTGTGGAGGCAGAAGTGTGATTTTATCAACTCTAACTGTTGCCGTTTGCCACTGCTGCAGATACGATCACATTCTGAAGTGGGAGCTCTTCCAGCTGGCTGACCTGGACACTTACCAAGGGCTGCTCAAACTGCTGTTCATGAAGGAACTGGAGAGGATCGTGAAGTCCTACGAGGCGTACAGACAAGCTCTCCTGACTGAGCTTGAGAACCGTAAGCAGAGGCAGCAGTGGTACGCACAGCACCACAGCAAGAACTTCCCCCCAAACGCCTGACCCTGTGACTGTCACTTGTCAGACTTTCACTCTTGCTGTGTTTGCAGTGAAGATGCCATTGGCTTGGAGGTGATGGCCTCTAACGGTTCAGCACTCTGACCAAGTGTGGAGAATTTGTTTCTGTATATGTTGGACTTTCTCTCTCCAGGTGATCGATGTACACTCGTGGAGTTTGTTCCGCTGGGACCGCCCGCATTGCTTTAAACGTGGATCGTGGAAGGTTTTGTGAAATAAGCTAATGCATCCAACACTAACTCCAAACGACAACAGTAACATGTTTACAGATGAAGCCAAACACTTGAGGGTTTGTGGTGAACATTGGAAGCAACATTGCGACACTTTTAAAACTAAAGTACAACCGGTTTGCCATTACACTGTGCTCCCATGGGCTTTTTTTATTTTCTTACTTTAGCTCCACGTATTGCATTCAGTGAGAACACTTTGTTGCCTGGGTGTTATGTGACACTTTCATTTGGTCTGAAGAAGGGTCTCGACCCAAAACGTCACCCATTCCTTCTCTCCCGAGATGCTGCCTGACCTGCTGAGTTACTCCAGCATTTTGTGAATAAATACCTTCGATTTGTACCAGCATCTGCAGTTATTTTCTTACACTTTCATTTGGCTTGTTTAGCAAGCAGTTTATTGAACTGACAAGACACGCATTACTTCAGCATTCTCTTGCAAATAAATCAGGGATATGATAAAGCTTATTTGAACTCTTTTTACTCATGAACGGAAGCATTTTTGTACAAGTTGTAATGTTTTGTACAATGACAGACCGATTAGCAAGCATGTATTTTCATAGAAGCCAGGCTTTTCATAGAACATTGAAAGTTCACACTGTATATATGGTTCAGCATTTCAGCAGTATAAAGATTGCTATTTATTAATTATTTTAGTGCAATAATATGTATAAACTTACATAAATTCCAATAAACTTTTTATAAATGATTCAATATTATTCATCGGTTCATTCCTCATAATTGAGAATTTCCATCATTTTTTGATTATTAGACTTGCTTCTTGTCTTATGCAAAACCAAGGGAAAAATATATATTTCTGTTACTGTAATACTTTGTGGCGAATGGAGTTGTAAATTCTTTTTATTAAAAATCGTGTTATTCTTGCAGTTTTACTGTAATTCCACGTCCCAGTGTTTTCTTTGGTGAAGACTGCTCCTAATTTCCATCTAAGTACCGAACTATGTGTGATTATTCATAATCCAATCTGCAATCTGGTCTGAAGAAGGATCCCTGCCCGGATGGAGCGTGGCCTGTCCATTCCCTCCACAGATGCTGCCGGAGCCGCTGAGTTCCTCCAGCACTTGGTTTGGTTACAGCCGACAGCGGGGACTCGCCAGCTTCTCCAGCTGGTGCAAGTAGACTTTGGCTGCTGCAGAACATGTGCACACGATGGGGTTCTCGAGTTACTGAGCTACAGAATGCACTCCTCTGGTCAATGTAGTCTGTTGCTGGAGGGCAGGCAGAGTCACGGGTTCACAAGTTAAAGGAGTAGAATAAGACAATAACTGCAGATGCTGGTACAAATCAAAGGTATTTATTTCACAAAATGCTGGAGTAACTCAGCAGGTCAGGCAGCATCTCAGGAGAGAAGGAATGGGTGACGTTTCGGGTCGAGACCCTTCTTCAGACTGATATCAGGGGGGTGGGACAAAGGAAGGATATAGGTGGAGACAGGAAGATAGAGGGAGATCTGGGAAGGGGGAGGGGAAGAGAGGGACAGAGGAACTATCTAAAGTTGGAGAAGTCAATGTTCATACCACTGGGCTGCAAGCTGCCCAGGCGAAATATGAGGTGCTGTTCCTCCAATTTCCGGTGGGCCTCACTATGGCACTGGAGGAGGCCCATGACAGAAAGGTCAGACTGGGAATGGGAGAGGGAGTTGAAGTGCTCAGCCACCGGGAGACCAGTTTGGCCAACGCGGACCGTGCAGGTGTTGAGTGAAGTTAAAGGAGTAGAATCTGGCCATTCGGCCCATCGAGTCTACTCTGCCATTCATGGCTGATCTCTGCCACCTGCCTTCTCCCCACAACCCCTGATACCAGTTCTAATCAAGAATCTGTCTATCTCTGCCTTAAAAAATATCCACTCATGGCCTCCACAGCCCTCTGTGGCAATGAATTCCACAGATTAACTACCCTCTGACTAAAGAAGTTCCTCCTCACCTCCTTCCTAAATAAGCACCCTTTAATTCTGAGGCTGTGACCTCTGGTCCTAGACTCTCCCACCAGTGGAAACATCCTGGTGGCAACAACAAGGAGGCAGATTATTATCTCAGTGGTGTCAGGTTAGGTAAGGGGGAAGTGCAGCGAGACCTGGGTGTCCTTGTACACCAGTCACTGAAAGTTGGCATGCAGGTACAGCAGGCAGTGAAGAAAGCTAATGGCATGTTGGCCTTCATAACGAGAGGATTTCAGTATAGGAGTAAAGAGGTTCTTCTGCAGTTGTATAGGGCCCTGGTAAGACCACATCTGGAGTATTGTGTGCAGTTTTGGTCGCCTAATTTGAGGAAGGACATCCTTGTAATTGAGGCAGTGCAGCGTAGGTTCATGAGATTGAACCCTGGGATGGCGGGACTGTCATATGAGGAAAGATTGAAAAGACTAGGCTTGTATTCACTGGAGTTTAGAAGGATGAGAGGGGATCATATAAACATATAAAATTATAAAAGGACTGGACAAGCTAGATGCAGGAAAAATGTTCCCAATGTTCGGCAAGTCCAGAACCAGGGGCCACAGTCTTAGAATAAAGGGGAGGCCATTTAAAACTGAGGTGAATTTGTGGAATTCTCTGCCACAGGGCAGTGGAGGCCAAATCACTGGATGAATTTAAGAGAGAGTTAGATAGCGCTCTCGGGGCTAGTGGAATCAAGGGATATGGGGAGAAGGCAGGCACGGGTTACTGATTGTGGATGATCAGCCATGATCACAATGATGGGCCTCCTCCAGTGCTGGCTCGAAGGGCCGAATGGCCTCCTGCACCTATTTTCTGTTTCTATCCACTCTGCCTTTCATTATTCCAGTCGTGGTCTCACATCTGGCTGGAAAGCTTCAGATTCACGTGTGGAGCCCCCCATCCCAGCCCACCTCCCATCCCCATCCCACCCACCTCCTCCCCCATCCTAACCCAGCCCACCTCCCTACCACCCCTATCCCCAGCCCACCACCCATCCCACCCTCCCCCAGCCCACCCCTCCTCCTCTCCCCCGTCCTACCCACACCCGTCCCAACCCAGCCCCCTCCCCAGCCCACCCCGCCCCAACCCAGCCCACCTCCCCGTCCCACCCACCCCCTGCACTGTCCCGTCCCGTCCCAGCCCAACTCCCCTTCCCATCCCACCCACTCCCTCCCCCGTCCCACCCACCCCCTCCTTCCCTCCCCGTCCACCGACCCCCTCTGTCCCGTCCCAGCCCACCTCCCTGTCCCAGCCCAGCTGTCCAGTCCTAGCCCAGCTCCCTTCTGTGGTGCGTGTGTGTGGGCCATTCACCGAGCTGCGACAAGACATCCCTGGCTCATTCCAGTCGTGAGGAAGGGCCAGTGATCTCTGATCACACGACTTGTATCTGTGACTCTGTCTCTCGGCCAGCCCCCACTCTACACGTGAAACGTAGGTGGGTTGTGCAGCTCAAGTTGCTCAGTCTGAAGGAGGGTCTCAACCCGAAACGTCACCCATTGCTTCTCTCCAGAGATGCTGCCTGACCGGCTGAGTTACTCCACCATTTTGTGTCTATCTTAGCCAAGTTCATGGCAAGTAAGTTATTTTTTAGGCAATTCTACTTTTGATAAAATACTATTCATTATTAGGCTTACGATTGAAAAGCTATGAAGACAACAGTGGTCTTGTTTAGTTTAGTTTAGACATACAGCTCGGAAATAGGCTGAGTCAGCACCGACCAGCGATCCCCGCACACTAACACTACCCCACGCACTCTAGGGGCAATTTACACTTACACCAAGCCAATTAACCTACAAACCTGTACGTCTTTGGAGTGTGGGAGGAAACCGAAGATCTTGGAAAAACCCCACGCAGATCACAATAGACAATAGGTGTAGGAGGCCATTCGGCCCATCGAGCCACCACCACCATTCATTTTGATCATGGCTGATCATTCTCAATCAGTACCCCGTTCCTGCCTTCTCCCATACCCCCTGACTCCATATCCTTAAGAGCTCCATCTAGCTCTCTCTTGAATGCATTCAGAGAATTGGCCTCCACTGCCTTCTGAGGCAGAGAGTTCCACAGATTCACAACTCTCTGACTGAAAAAGTTTTTCCTCATCTCCGTTCTAAATGGCCTACCCCTTATTCTTAAACTGTGGCCCTTGTTCTGGAGAACGTATTTACAGTATATACACAAAAAGCTGGAGTAACTCAGCGGGACAGCCAGCATGTCTGGCGAGAAGGAATGGGTGACACGGTGGTAGAGTTGCTGCCTTACAGCACCAGAGACCCGGGTTCGATCCCGACTACGGGCGCCGTCTGTACGGAGTTTGTACGTTCTCCCGTGACCTGCATGGGTTTTCTCCAAGATCTTCGGTTTCCTCCCACACTCCAAAGACGTGCAGGTTTGTAGGTTAGTTGGCTTGGTATAAATGTAAATTGTCTCTAATGTGTGTAGGATAGTGTTAATAGAAACAGAATATAGGTGCAGGAGGAGGCCATTCATTGTGATCATGGCTGATCATCCACAATCAGTAACCCGTGCCTGCTTCTCCCATATCCCTTGATTCCACTAGACCAGGGGTGTCAAACTCATTTTCACCTCGGGCCACATCAGCATTATGGTTGCCCTCAAAGGGCCGGTTGTAACTGTAAGACTGTATAAATGTAACTAATCCTTAAACATATTGTTAAATAACTGTCTGCATTTGATTATTATTTATTGAAATGAACAAATATTGTACATGCATTAACATAAATGTAAAAATATATGTAAGCACATTGACAAATTGGGCCC
>NW_027602494.1:0-34638 GCF_053455715.1 Rhinoraja longicauda
GCGTGTGAATATCTGTTAGTGTGAGTGCATATGTACGTGTGATTGTATGGGAGAATGTGTGAGAGTATACTTGATTGTTTGTGATTGCATTTGGGAGATTGTGTGTGTCTTCGTGCGCGGGTATGTGTTACTGTGTTTGAGGGTGTGAACATGTGTGTTTGGAATGACGTAATGGCATACTGTGTGTTTTAGTGACGACGTGACACGCTGTGGGGCATTACTGATGGAGTGTCACACTGTGCAGTGGAACTGATGGAATTACACACTGTGCAGTGCACTAATGGAGTGACAGAATGTGGAGGTAGTACTGATGGAGTGACGCAATGCGCTGTGTTGTTGTTGTTGTTCGTCCTTCGGGTTCGAAGATGACCATGACTTCACTTTCAGTTGGAGGATTGGTGCCTGTGGGTCCGGAAGAGACTGGTGAGGCCAATCCGGGCCCGGAAGGCACGCCCACACGTAGGACACAAGTGGATGGGTGCTGCAGTGGAAGTGGAGGTAGCCCGGGCCTTGCGCGCGGTGCGTTTCCTCTGGGCCTCTGCAGTGCATCTGTTCTCTGCTGCACGGGCTCTTGTGGTGAGCTTGCTACGCCAGGTTGGACGGTCCAGAGCAAGAGACTCCCAAGTGCTGAGGTTGATGTCCAAGTCTTTGAGGGACACTTTGAGGCAGTCCTTAAACCGTTTCTTCTGGCCTCCTACTGAGCGCTTGCCCTGACACAGTTCTCCATACAGAAGCTGTTTTGGCAGTCGACTCTCGGGCATTTGACGACATGGCCTGCCCATCTGGCTTGGGATTTCCGTAGGAGGGTGTGGACGCTGGGGATTCCGGCCCGTTCCAAGACCTCTGTGTCGGGAATTTTGTCCTGCCACCTGATGTGAAGGAGTCTACGTAGGCAGCTCAAGTGAAAGCGGTTGAGCTGTTTGGCATGTCTGCTGTAGACAGTCCAGGTCTCACTGGCATAGAGAAGAGTGGTGAGTACCACTGCACAGTAGACCTTCAGCTTGGTGGTAAGGCTGAGTCCTCTCCGCTCCCAAACATTCCCACGGAGTCGCCCAAATGCAGCGCTGGCATTGGCAATCCTGTTGTTAACCTCAACGTCAATGTTCACCACTCGCGAGAGTGTACTACCCAGATACGTAAAGCTGTCAACTGCCTGTAGATTCTGCCCCTTCACCGTGATGTGTGGTTCCTGGTAGGGCTTTCCAAGCGCGGGCTGGTACATAACTTCAGACTTTTTGGTGCTAATGGAGAGACCAAAGTTGTCACACGCCTGTGGGAAGCAGTCCATTTCATGCTGCATCTTCTGCTCTGTGCTGGCGTTGAAGGCGCAGTCATCAGCAAACAAGAAATCTCTGATGATGGTCTCCTTCACCTTTGTAACAGCTTGCAGGCGCCTAAGGTTGAGCAGACTGCTGTCAGTTCCTGTACCTGATGTGTACTCCATCCTGGCAGTCACAGAAGGCATCGGTCAGCATGGCAGGGAAGACCATGATGAAGAGTGTAGGGACAAGAACACAACCTTGCTTCACGCCGTTTGTCACTGGAAAGGCTTCCGTTTCCATCATCTAGCACTTTCACCATCATGCCGTCATGGAACTGCCGGACAATCGTGATGAACTTGCTGGGACGGCCAAACTTCTGCATTATCCACAAGCCATCTCTGCTGACAGTGTCGAAGGCCTTTGTCAGATCGACGAAGGTCACGAACAGGTCGCTGTGCTGCTCTTGGCATTTTTCCTGGAGTTGACGTGCAGCAAATATCATGTCGACAGTTCCACGCCCAGCACACTGGCTTTCTGGAAGGAGACCCTGCTCAAGGTGTTGAATGAGACGGTTGAGCAGGATACGAGCCAAGATCTTCCCTGCTATGGACAGGAGGGAGATGCCTCGACCTCACCTTCTGTCTCCTTTCTCTGTTCGTTTACTTATTTACTTATTTATCTATTTATTCATTTCCCTATGTTCTCTAAATCTCTGTAAAGCGTCTTTGAGTATATGAAAAGCGCTATATAAATAAAATGCATTATTATTATTATTATTATTGTCGCAAGACTGGCGGTTGCCTTTCCTCTTGTAGATGTGGACTATGCTGGCATCTTTCAGTTGTTGTGGGACCTTTCCTTCATTCCACATGGAATGGAAGAGTTCAGTCAGCTTCTGCATCATAACAGGGCCTCCTACTTTGAATACTTCAGCACTACACTGTAGTACTGAAGGAGTAACACCAATTGATGCAGTTCTTGTGGATTGACACACTGTGGGTTGGTACAGATGGAGTGACACACTGCAGTAGTACTGATGAAGTGACACACTTTACAGTAGTTCTGATGGAGTGATACACCTTGTGCCTCTACTGATGTAGTAACACACTGCGGGTAATAGTGATGGAGTGACACAATGAGTAGTACTGTTGTTATGACAAACTGTGGAGTAGTACTGACGAAGTGACACACAGTGGAATAATATTGATTTAGTGACAAATTGTGAGGTAGTTCTGTTGTAATGACATACTGTGGGGAAGAATTGATGGATGAAACACTGTGGGGTAGACTAATGGAGTAATACATTGTGAGGTAGTACTGAGGAACTGGCACACTGTGACGTAGAATTGATGGACTGACACCCTGGGGTCGTACTGATATAGTTCCACACTGAAGTAGTACTGACGGAGTGACAAACTGAGTGGTAGTACTCATGTCATTGCATCAGTACTACCACGCAGTTTGTCACTCCATCACCCCACCCCTGGGGGTAAAACTGATGGAGTAGTACTGATGGAGTGACACACTGCGCGGTTATACTGATGGAGTGACATACTTCGGTGTAGTGCTGATTGAATGACACACTGGGGGTAGTATGGACAGAATGGCGCACATTGGGCGAGTACTGAAGTATTGACACAATGTTCGGTGGTACTGTCGGGTTGCACATTGTGACTTCCACACTGAAATAGAACTGACGGTGGGGCAGTACAGATGGAGGGTTACACTTTTGGGTAATACTAATTGAATGAGTCCGTGTGGTTGTACATAATGGAATAACAAGCTTAAGGCAGTACTGATGGAGTGCGTCACTGTGGTGTAGTACTGATGGAATAACATATTGTAGGGTAGTACTGATGGAGTGACACGCTCCAGTGTTGTACTGATGGAGTGTAACACTGTGGAGTAGTACTGGTGTAATGACGTACTGTGGAGGTGTGTTGATGGAATGACACACTGTGGGATAGCACGGATGTAATAGCACATTCTGTTGCAGTGACGCAGCAATATTGATGGACTGACACGCTCTGCGGTAGTACTGTTGCTATGAAAAACTGTGGTGAAATAGTGATGGAATTACACACTATGGCGTCGCAGCGATGGGTTAGCACACTGTGGGGTAATGCGGAGGGAATGGCAGATTTGAGGTAGTCCTGATGGTGTGAAACACTTTGGGGAGTACTGATGGAAGAAAAAACTGCGGAGAGTACTGATGGAGTGACACGTTCTAGGATTGCACTGGAGTGACATGATGTGGGAGCAGTACCGATGTAGTGTAACAATATGGAGTTGTAATTATGCAGTGAGGCACTGTGTGGTTTCAACGACGGAGTAACACACTGAGCGGTAGTACTATTGTGATGACAAACTGTGGAGTAGTACTAATGCAGTGACACACTGTTTGGTAATACTGATGGAATGACACAATTTGTGGCAGCACTTATGGAGTGACCCACTGGGATAGTCTTGATTGAACGATAAACATCGGGTAGTGCTAATGGCGTGAGACATTGTGGGGAAATACTAATAGAGTGAAACTGTGGGGAATTACTGATGGAGTGACACAGTGAGATAGGGCTGATGGAGTGACATACTGTGGGGAATACTGATGGAGTGACACTGCGAGGCAGTACTGATGGTTGACACTATGGGGTAGTACTGATGGATTGACACGCTGCGTGGTACTACTGATGGACTGATAGTGGATTTTTCTGATGGAGGGACACACGCTGGCGTAGTACTGATGCAATGATAACCCGAGTGATATTCCTGATGGTGCGATGCTCTATGGAGAGGCACTGATGTAGTGGCACAGTGTAGGGTAGTACAGATAGAGTAACAAACGATAATATATTACTGATGCAGTGGCACACTGTGGGCAGTGCTGGTGGAGTGATACACTTTGAGGTAGTACTGATGGAATGGCACACTATGTGGCAGTACTGACGCAATAGCATACTGTGGGAGAGTACTGATTGTGCGACACCCTGCGGTGTAGTACTGTTGGATAGACATATACCAGAGAAATACTGGTGGATTGAAGCACTGTGGGGTAGTACTAATGGAAGGACTCATTGTTTAGTACTGATGGAGTGACACACCGTTGGATAGTACTGATAGAGTGACACCCTGTGTGGTAGTACTAATGGAATAATACACAAGGTGGTACTGATGTTGAAAAACACTGTGGGTGTGTATTGATGGAATGGTATATAGTGAGGTAGTACCAATGAAGTGACACGCGCTGGGGTTGTACTGATGGAGTGACATAGTGTGTTCTAATAATGATCGTCTAACACACTGTAGGCTTGTATTGATGGAGTGATGACCAGTGGGGTAGTACTGATGGAGTGACACAATGTGGGCAGTACAGATGGAACAATACACTTTGGGGTTGTACTAGTGAAGTGACAAACTGTGGGCAAGTACTGAAGGAGTAAAATATTTTAGTGTATTACTGATCGAGTGACACAGTGCGCGGTAGTAATGATGGAGGAACAAGCGATATGGTACTACTGATGTCGTGGCACACTGTCGGATAGTATTAATGGTGTGAAACTAAATGGGGCAGTACTGATGTAATGACACATTATGGTGTAGTTCTGATGGAGTGACACATTGAGGAGGAGAACTGATCGAATGACGCACTGTGGGATAATACTGATGGAATGACTATCCATTTGCTAGTACTGATTGGCGTTATATGGGATAGTACTGAATGAATGACACGCTGTGATGCGGTAATGATGGAGTAACCGACGATATGGTAGTACTGATGGAGTGACACGCTGTGCGATAATGCTTAAGGATTAGCATCTTGTGGGGTAGTAGTGAAGGATTGGTATATTTTGGGGTAGTACTGATATAGTCAAGTCAAGTCAAGTCAAATTTATTTGTCACATACACATACTCGATGTGCAGTGAAATGAAAGTGGCAATGCCTGCGGGTTGTGCACAAAAATAATTACAGTTACAGCATATAAATAAAGTTAGTAAGTTACTAAACATAGCACAAAAAGTGTCGACAAAAATTTAGTCTCTGGGGTTATCAAAGTTGACAGTCCTGATGGCCTGTGGGAAGAAGCTCCGTCTCATCCTCTCCGTTTTCACAGCGTGACAGCGGAGGCGTTTGCCTGACCGTAGCATCTGGAACAGTCCGTTACTGGGGTGGCAGGGGTCCCTCATGATCTTGCTTGCTCTGGATCTGCACCTCCTGATGTATAGGTCCTGCAGGGGGACGAGTGTAGTTCCCATGGTGCGTTCTGCCGAACGCACTACTCTCTGCAGGGCCATCCTGTCCTGGGCAGAGCTGTTCCCAAACCAGACTGTAATGTTGCCGGACAGGATGCTCTCTACAGCCCCAGAGTAGAAGCAATGAAGGATCCTCAGCGACACTCTGAATTTCCTCAGTTGTCTAAGGTGGTAAAGGCGCTGCTTAGCCTTACCCACCAGTGCGGCAATGTGCGTTGCCCACGTCAGATCCTCTGCGATGCGGACTCCCAAGTATTTGAAACTGCTCACCCTATCCACAATAGACCCATTTATCTCCAGTGGCGTGTACGTCCTTGGATGTTTAGCCCTTCTGAAGTCCACAATCAGCTCCTTTGTTTTAGTGACATTCAAGAGGAGGCTATTGTCCTGACACCAGAGTGCCAGATCAGCCACCTCCTCCCGGTAGGCCTTCTCATCGTTGTTGGAGATCCGGCCCACCACCACAGTGTCATCAGCAAACTTGATGATGGAGTTTGAGCTGAACCTGGCCCTACAGTCATGTGTGTACATGGAGTACAGTAGGGGGCTAAGGACGCAGCCCTGTTCAGGGTGAGGGAGCTAGATGTGTGTTCCCCCATCCTGACCACTTGGGGCCTGGCAGTGAGAAAGTCCAGGACCCAGGCACACAGAGGGGTGCTAAGCCCCAGTTCCAGCAGCTTCTCAACCAGTCTGCTGGGGACTATTGTGTTAAATGCTGAACTAAAGTCAATGAACAGCATCCTCACATAGCCCCCCTGGCTGTCCAGATGAGAGAGAGCGGTGTGTAGAACCTGGGAGACCGCATCATCCGTGGACCTGTTCGGACGGTATGCGAACTGTAGTGGGTCCATGTTGCGAGGAAGGAGGGCGCAGATGTGCTTCTTGACTAGCCTCTCCAAGCATTTCATGACAACCGAGGTGAGGGCCACCGGTCGGTAGTCATTTAAACACGCTGGAGAGGCATTCTTTGGCACCGGTACAATGATGGATCTTTTGAAGCATGCAGGGACCACGGACCACGGACTTTGCCAAGGAGAGTGACACATTCGATGGTATTATTGAAAGGGTGAAAAACTGTGGGTAGAACTGATGAAATTGCATACATAAGGTGGTACTGACAGAGTGAAACACCGTCGGGAAGAAATGATGGAATGACATACTGTGGGGTTGTACTGATGAGTGACACGCTCTTGGGTACTACTAATGGAGTAACATGTGGTACTGATGGAGTGACAGACTGTGAAGTAGTATTGATGGAGTAACCTAACGTAGGGTAGTGTTGAATTAATGGCACATTCTGGGGTAGTTCTGATGGAGTGACACACTGTGCGGTAGTACTGTTGTTGTGACATAATGTGGGATGGAATTGATGGAGTGACACTGTGCGGTAGCACTGATGGAGTGACGCACTGTAGGGTTGTACTGGTGTAATGGAATACTGTTGGATAGTACTGATGGAGTGACGCACTGTGGGGTAATACTGGTGTAATGGTATACTGTTGGATAGTACTGATGGAGTGACATCGGCGAGACCAAGCGCAAGCTCGACGATCGTTTCGCTGAACAGCTCCACACAGTCCTACCTGATCTCCCGGTTGCTCAGCACTTTAACTCACCCCCGCTCCCCCATTCCCGATCTGAACTTTCTGTCCTGGGCATCCTCCATTGTCAGAGTGAGGCCCAGCGCAAATTGGAGGAACAGCACCTCATACTTCGCTTGGGCAGTTAACATACCAGCGATATGAACATTGATTTCATCTAACTTCAATTGGCACTTGCTTCCCCTCTCTCTCTCCATCCCTCCTCCTTCCCAGTTCTCCCACCAGTCTCACTGTCTCCGACAACATCCTATCACTTTCCCGCCGACCTCTCCGACATCAGACTAAAGAAGGGTCTCGATCCAAAACGTCACCCATTCTTTCTCTCCAGAGATGCTGCCTGTCTCGTTGAGTTACACCAGCATTTTGTGTCTACCTTCGATTTAAACCAGCATCTGCATTTCTTTCCTACACGAAGTACAAGGCACGGCAGGACTTTCGGCTAATAATAGCTGTGCCGAACATGAGACGACCACCCTTACCTGCCTGCTCACAATGTATATCCCTTCATTACCGGAAAATCTGAACTTGTCTTAAATATCACTATTGTATCTGCCTCCAACACCAGTGGAGTGGGTGGTAAGATTTTAGGACCCGTTATACAGGATGATGTGACAGAGTACTTATAAATGCACGATGAAATAGGCATAAGTTGGCATGGCTTTGTGAAGGGAAGGTCGTGTTTGATAAATTTGCTGGAATTATTTGAAGATGCAAATAGCAAGACAGCCAAAGGAGAGACAGTGGATGCTGTCCACCACTATTTTCAGAAAACCTTTGATAAGGTGTCGCACCATGGCAGCTGCGGAAGAGGAGAGCCCACGGTGTCAAAGGGCAGATACCAGCATGGATAACTGGTTGGCTGGATGGCAGAAGACAAAGAGTGGCAATAAAGAGGGATTTTTTTCTCGTTGGCTAAGAGTAACTAGTGGAGATCTTCAAGGATCGGTGTTTGACCGCTACTCCACGTTTTATATTATGATTTGGACGAGGGGATTGAAGGCTTTGTGGCCAAGTTTGCGGATGTTACGAAAAGAGGTGGAAGGGCAGGTAGTTTAGAGAAAGCATGGACTCCGCAGAAGGACTTGGACATGTTGGGGGAATGGGCAGAGAAGTGGCAGATGGAATATAGTATAGCAAAGTGCGGAGTACTGCATTTTGGTAGTGGAAATAATGGCGTAGACTATTGTCTAAGTGGGGGGAAATCCATAAATCGGAAGTGCAAAGGGATTTGGGAGTGCTGGTTAAGGATTACCAAAATTTTAATCTGCAAGTTGAATCGGTGAGAATGATCAGCCATGATCACATGGAAGGGTGGTGATGGCTCGAAGGGCCGAATGGCCTACTCCTGCACCTATTGTCTATTGTCTATTGTCTAATGGAAGCAAACTCAACGCTTGCATTTATTTCAAGGGGACTTGTATACAGAAACACGGATGTAATGTTGAGGCTATACAAGGCGCTCGGAAGGCCGCATTTGGAATATTGTGAGCAATTCTGGGCACCATATCAGAGGAGAGGTGTGCTGGCTGTGGAGTGGGTTCAGAGGATGATTACAAGAATGATACCAGCAATAGTTTAACCTATGGTGAGCGTTTATCGGCACTCGGCTTGCACTCGGAGTTTACCATATCTTTGCCTCTTACAATTTGATATCGATCTATCTGGTTAATGGCCGATCTCCGGTGTTCCAGGTTAATCCGTCCAACGTCTGGCTGTTCTTATGCTCCAGACGATGTTCTTGTAAACGTCTTGAGCACAATTTCCGAAGCGCCCATATCCTTCCTGTACTAGAGCGAACATAACTGCACACAATACTGCAAAAGCGACCGAAGCAAAGTTCTCTAAATTGAATGTTGACATCTGACTCGTATTCAAAGCCTCCGTCAAATATAGCAAGCGTTCCACATGGCTCATTTATAACTCTGAACATGCTGCCACGATCTGTGAGTTACGCACTGGAACCTTAAGATCCAACTTCAGCAATGCTGATGCTCCGATGCACTGTTGTACATACATTGAGGGCTGCTGTATCTCAATGTTGTAGTGTGCATACACAGGAGGACGCTGTGACAGTATATTGCTACTGTACATGCACTGAGGTGCGCTGTGTGTGGATGTTGCCGTGTGCTGCTGATGTTCATCCAGGGGAGGGCGCCATGACAGTATATTGCTACTGTACATGCACTGAAGTGCGCTGTGTGTGGATGTTGCCGTGTGCTGCTGATGTTCATCCGGGGAGAGCGATGTGACAGTACATTGCCACTGTACACCCACTGGGGTGCGCTGTATGTGGATGTTGCAGTGTGCTGCTGATGTTCATCCACGGGAGGGCGCTGTGACAGGATATTGCCACTGTACACCCACTGGGGTGCGCTGTGTGTGGATGTTGCAGTGTGTTGCTGATGTTCATCCAGGGGAGAGCGATGTGACAGTCTATTGCCACTGTACATGCACCGAGGTGCGCTGTGTGAGGATGCTGCAGTGCACTGTTAAAATATAACACTAAGTACAAAAGTCATAGCAGCAGAGTTCGTGCACCAAGGCCCATCGAGTCCACACCGGCATTCTATCATGGCTCACCTCTCGTTCCCACTCAACTCCATTCTCCTACCGTCTTCCCGTAATTGTCGACACTCTTACGAATCACGACCATGTCCAGCTCCGATTTAAAAATACCCAATCACGGTTTCTACAGCTGTCTGTGGCAGAATTCCAAAGATTTACTACCTTCTTACGATATAAATCCCTCGTCATCTCATTTGAAATGTACGTCCTTTTATTCTGAGGCTAGTCAAAGGGTGGTGAATCTGCGGAATGCTGTAACAGGCGACTCTGGATGCCGTAATTGGGGAATTAACAGGTTTTTAAAATTGAGGATTGACAGGTCCGTGATTAGTAAGAGTGTCAAAGTTGGGGTTGGGTTTGAGTGGGAAAGATAGGGCAGCCATGATCGAATGGCGGATCAGACTCGGTGAGCCGAGTGACTTACTCAAATGGCGTATGAACTTATGAACTCATTACTAACTCCGGGATTGGACGGAGTCTATAGACATAGAAAACAGAAAATGGTTGCAGGAGGATGCCCTTTGGCCCTTCGAGCCAGCACCGCCATACACTGTGATCATGGCTGATCATGCACAATCAGTAACCTTTGCCTGTATTCTCCACAAATCCCTTGATTCCGCTCGCCCCTAGAGCTCTAACACTGATCGCTATTCAAGGATTCGACAATTGACACGAACGACGACGTCAAACTTTTACAAATGCCATGAGAAAATGTGTGCAGAAATGCGATTCCCGACGCAGTCTAGCTATCTCTTTATCCAGCTAATTGCTATGAGCCACGCTATATCTCTAGCTATCTAGCTGTCTAGCTATCTAACTATGTGGCTATCTAGCCATCTCGATCTGTAGCTATCAATATAGTTGTATATATCTACCCAACTAGCTATCTAGCTAAGGTAGACAAAATGCTGGAGTAACTCAGCGGGTCAGGCAGCATCTCAGGAGGGAAGGAATGGGTGACGTTTCGGGGGTCGAGACACTTCTTCAGACTGATGTCTGCGGACGGGACCGGACAAAGATAAGATATAGACGGAGACAGGAAGACTGGTGGGAGAACTGGGAAGGGGGAGGGGATTGAGAGGGAAAGCAGGGACTATCTGAAGTTAGAGAAGTCAATGTTGATACCGCTGGGGTATAAACTGCCAAAGCGAAATATGAGGTGCTGTTCCTCCAATTTACGCTGGGCCTTATTCTGACTGACAATGGAGGAAGCCCAGGACAGAAAGGGCAGATTGGGAAGGGGAGGAGTAGTTGAAGAGCTGAGCCACCGGGAAATCAATTTGGGTGAGATGGATTGAGCAGAGGTGCTCAGCGAAACCATGGCCGAGCCTGCGCTTGGTCTCGCCGATGTAGAGAAGTTGACACCTGGAACAGCGAATACAGTTGATGAGTTTGGAGGAGGTGCAGGTGAACCTCTGCCTCACGTGGAAAGACTGATTGGGTCCTTGCATGGAGTCGCGGGGGGAGGTAAAGGGACTCCCCCTCGAACTACACCTGTCCCTTTAACTCCCCCCTCGACCTACACCTGTTCCTTTACCCCCCCCGACCAACACCTGTCCCTTTACCTCCCCCCTCGACCACCACCTGTCCTTTTACCTCTCCCCAGCTAGCTTTCTAATCGGCTCGCCAAATAGCCATCTAACTTTCTAGCGATCTCGCCACCAGCCATCTTCCCATCTTAGCTAATTATCTAAACATATAGCCATTTAGTTAGCGATCTAACTGTCTCGCTGTCTCACTTGCTAGGCAGCTATCTATCCAGCTAGTTCAGACGAGATCTCCCTCTCTCACGAGGCCCACTGAGGATGAGCGAGAGAGTGCCCTCAAAGTGCAGCCTATCTGGCGAGATAGCTATCTTACTATCTATATATCCAGCTACCCATTCTTTCTAGCTGTCTAGCAATGCATGTCGATAGCTATCTAGGTACCTCGCTATCTTGCTATCGAGACAGCTCATACGCTATCTGGCAATCTATACTGCTGGCTAGCAATCCAGTTATCGAGATAGCTGGATTGATAGGTAAAGAGCTAACTCTTTTGGTAGCAACATAACTAGGTCACTAACTTGCCTGATGGCTAGAGAGATAGATAACTAGATAACTAGATTGTGAGCCAACAGCTTTGGCGGCCAGATAGCGGTTTAGCTTGATGGAGCTTTGCAAGATGGCTAGTGAGCTAGGCATCTAGCCAGCTATACCAGTAGATAGCTCACGAGCCACATCGCAAGAGAGTTTTATAGCGATTTATGAGCTATCTAGCTAGATCGAAATAGGTCTCTCTCGTTTTCCCTTTCACCCCCCCTCCCGAGAGCGAGCGAGCGAGATACCGCACTCCACAAAAAGCTGCCTACGCAACTAGCTAACTATTTTTGCAATGCAGAGATCCAGCTATCACACCATCCATCTGTCTAGTGTTCAAGCTATCTAGCAATGCAGGTATTTGGCTACCTAGAAAGCTAACACGCTATCTGGCTCTCTTTCCCGCTGGTAATCAATCTATAAACATTGATATCCAGCTTCCTAGCTGTCATGCTAACTAGCTAAACAGCTATCCACCTATGTAGGGAGCCTGCTACCTATCAATTTGACAATTCGTCCAGCTGTCTAGCTCTATAGCTAACAGACTAAATAGGTATCTATCTATCTGTCTATCTATCTATCTCCCTATCTAGCTA
Organism: Rhinoraja longicauda; assembly: GCF_053455715.1. Lineage (NCBI taxonomy): Eukaryota > Metazoa > Chordata > Chondrichthyes > Rajiformes > Arhynchobatidae > Rhinoraja > Rhinoraja longicauda. The sequence continues at coordinate 12,354 of NW_027602494.1, forward strand.
TCCACCCAGCTATATAGCTATTTAGTCTTCTCGGAATTTGCCAAGCGAACTATCTTATTATCTAGTTAGCTATATATTTAGCTAACTACCTAGTTATCTATCCTGCTGGCTAGCAATCCACCTATTAGCTTTCCAGCTATCTAGCTAGCAGTCTAACGCAGTCTAAAGCAGTCTAGCAGTCCAGCTATCTAGCTAGCAGTCTAACATAGTGATTTAATTATAAAGCTATCTATCCAATTATCTCTGTAGCAATGAATCAAGCTATTTATTTCTTCAACTGGATATCTAGCTCTCTACCTACCTCCTATTGCTACCTAGCTATCTAGCCATTTAGCCATGTAGTCGTCTATCTATCTAGCTAGCTGCTAAGCTATGTAGCTATCTAGCCAGCTGGCCATCAAGCCTACTAGCCATCTACTCATCAAGCCATCTCGCCATCTGACCACCCAGCCATCTGGCTTTATTCAGTTCACCATCTACCCAGCGAGCCAGCTTCCCATCTGATCAATTTCCCGAGTAGCCAGCTAGCCTTCCAACCGTCTAGCCAGAAAGCAATTTAGCCATCTAGTCATCCAGGCATCTAGATATATAGCCGGCATGAGCGATCTCTCTGTCATTTCAGCTTGCAAGGTAGCTACCTACAAACCTAGATATGACTAGATCTCCCTCTGTGGGCCTCGCGAGAGAGGGAGCGCACCACACAGAGAGCTGCCTATATCTCTAGCTAGCGATCTTGCAATCTAGTTATTGAGCTATCTACACATCCAGCTATCTAGCTTTCGAGTTATGCAATGCGGGTAGCTAGCTACCCAGGTAGCAAACTATGTTGCTATTTGTCCATCCTATTGGCTAGAAATCTAGCTCACTGGTTATCCAGCCATCTAGTTATCAGGCCAGCCAGCTACTACTGAATTCCAGTGAAGACAAGCCCAATCGTTACAAACTCCAGTAGTGGTCTCACCAGGGCCCGATACAACTGCAGAAGGGCCTCTTTACTCCTATACTCAAATCCTCTCGTTATGAAGGCCAACATGCCATTTGCATTAGTGCGTTTTTCTGCTCGCTCTCATATTATAGACAATAGACAATAGGTGCAGGTGTAGGCCATTCGGCCATTCCAGCCAGCACCACCACTCAATGTGATCATGGCTGATCAATCGCAATGAGTACCCCGTTCCTGCCTTCTCCCCATAACCCCTGACTCCGCTATCCTCCGCTATTGCAGCTTTCCATAATTAACTAGGGCAGATCTCAACATCCAGACATATGGTCACACCCAGTGTCGTCAGTCTGTTCCCCACTCCCTCTGTGTGGAATCTTTCTCCTCACTTCCCATTTGTTCCGTCAGGACCTTCATCCTGTTCTCCCGAACAGATAGACGGAACATCTCATTCCGACCCTCAGCCATACGCTATGCTACGCAGCACATCCCATGTTCTTTCCTGACAATCTCAGTGAACCATTTACCTATTTTATAATAATTCAGCTCCTTGTGCTCTACCTCAATGGGAGTAGGGCCGAAACGTCGAATTAGACCTGTTGCTTTCACAGACCTACTTGACCAGATGTGTTCCTCCAAGATTCAAGATTCCAGGTTTAGTATATTCATTCCCTTTTGATACGAAACTTTTTTCTGGGTCGGTGGAAGATATTTGTTTTATCCTCCTCCATCACCTGCTGATCACTGTCCTTTGCCACAGTCTAAATTACAGCGCGGAAACAGGCCCTTCGGCCCATCGAGTCCGCTCTAACCAGCGATCCCCGCATATTAACTCAATCCTACATGCACTTGGCTCATACCAACCCAATTAACCTACAAACCTGTAGGTCTTTCGAGTGTGGAAGGCAACCAACAATCTCGGAGAAATCTCACGGGGAACGTACGAACTGCGAACAGACAGCACCGTAGTCGGAATGGAACCCGGGTCTTCAGTTGCAAGCGTTGTAAGGCAGCAACTCTACTTATGCGCCCATAGTTAGTATGTTTGCAACTGACACCAAACCAATATTTACAGATGGCGGCGAATACGTTGAAAGGCGCACGATTTCAAAACCGGGCCAGATGGTTCGTTCGGACCGACCGCTCACCGAGAATTGATCTTCGTGAAAGATGCCATCTGGCTTGATTGATGAAAATGTTGCCAGCACTCGAGGGCCTGGGCTACATGGCTTCGTTAGACAGGTTTGGACTTTATGCCTAGGAGTACAGGGGCCTGAGAGGTGACCTCTACAGGCGAGAAGGGTAAGAGAGGAATGAATGGAGTGAATGCACAGTCTATTTAACAGAGTAGGAAAATCAAGCACAATAGGGCATGGGTTTAAGGTGAGAGGTGTTAAAGTTTAATATAAACGTGAGGGGCAACTATTTCATTCAGAGGATTGAAGAAATGTGAAACGACCTGCCCAGAAACATGCTGAGGCACAAACAATGTGAAGGACATTTGGACGGGTACACGGTTTGGAAAGGTTTTCGGGGATATGGGCAAACCGAATTAGATCAGATGGTCCATTTTAATCGACACGTCCATGTTGTGCGGCACGGCCTGTTTCCGCGCTATATGTCTCCATGCTTTATGATCTCTGTCATCGGGATGTATTGGACAGAAACATCGGGTGGCGGGTGAATACGCATTGATGAAACAGTGTTTCCCTGTTCAAAGCGGGTTATCCAACAGTAGAGATGCATTGTTCGGCTCGTAAACAGTGGTGGTCATCAGAGCCAATGCAGTCGCCAGGCATCCGCTTGCTAGAAAATTGATCCCCCAGTCTGATTTGGAATCCTCTTATGCCTGATTGACTTGCGGAGATGACCCTTGTCCTTCGTGTTCCGTTCAGGGTCTTCTTGCTTCAAAGCCTCAGATCAGGACATTAACCAAGTATGAATCTCCCTTTTCATCCAAGGCTTCTGATTAGGACGAGACCTAAATGTCTCTATTGTAAAACAGCCGTCACGTGCATTTCCTGATGAAACCGAACACATCCCTCGACAGACCGCGGACCGCTGGTTTCAAGGTGTCCGGCCGCGCGATATCATTCCGTGAGAAATCCTCGCATATTTCCCGATTTTATGTTTCCTAAGTTTTTGCATCAGATTGTCATTATTCCGGCTCCCGCTCCGGGGGAAACACTGTGCTATTTGTGCGTCTCCTTTCATCAATCGGCAACGGTGCCTCACCAGTTGCATCCCGAGCAGGTGGTCGGGATTCGATTCCGATCACCGCAACATTCCCAATGCACGGGAAATCTGCCTTCAGAGAGCACAGATACTTAATTCCGATAGCAATTCACGCATAGACTCATAGAGTCATAGAATGATACAGAGTGGAAACCGGCCATTCGGCCCAACTTGCCCACACCGGCCAACATTTTCCAGCTACACCAGTCCCACCTGGCCGCGTTTGGCCCATATGCCTCCAAACCTGCCCGATCCATGTACTTGTCTAACTGCTTCTAACATGTTTGGACAGTCCCTGCCTCAACGACCTCCTCTGGTAACATGTTCCATACATCCACCATTGCGGGAAAACGTTACCCATCAGGTTCCTACTAATCTTTTCCACATTCACCTTGAACCTATAAATGATGCAGGAAGGTCTTCTGGAGTAAAATGGATCCCACAGGCAATTATTATTCACTGTGAGGTCGTCTTTGCATCGGGGATGGAATTTCCATTCATGACCCGTTGCCCTGTAAACGGAAGTGCATCTTCCTGATCCCTTTATTGCAGATTCCCACCCCAGACGAGGACAGATCCCAACATGCCCAGATAATATTTAACACCAAGTGACGCCACTCTGTTCACCATCCGCTCTCTGTCTATTCCATTCAGTGGAACCTCTCTCTTCACTCCCCATCTGTTCCGTCATGAGCTTCATCCAGTCCTCCCGTACAGGCAGACGGAACATCTTCACTCTGATCCCCAGCCATGCACTACGCTACACAAGAACATTCACATGTTGCCACTGATCGGCCCCATCATTTACTTTCCTACTTTCTATTCATTGATGCCTTCTGCTCCATCTCATGGCCCCGAATCTTCAACTTACGTCAGCTGCTTCTACGGATGCTGCATGACCCGCTCAGTTATGTCTCTTTATTCTAGATTACAGCGTCTGTATTCACCTTTGAAATGAAAGATTTATATTGTTTGATGACGGAGATTTGTTTCGTCGTCCATTAACTGATCATTATTGACGTTTGCCACAGTCTTTGTATGCAGCCCGGACTTCGATTGAGTTGATTTCCTGATAATTCGCCTTCATATTACGACTCAATCTTCCGTAACGCATATCCAATCGGAACGATTACTGTGCCTTCGCTCTGTGAAACTGCAAATAGCTTAACTTCATCGATCAGCCATGATCGCATTGAATGGAGGTGCTGGCTCGAAGGGCAGAATGGCCTACTCCTGCACCTATTGTCTATTGTCTATTGTCTATCGACCGAGGGCAGACCTAATGGAGGCACCCGGTCTCCTCAGACCACTGCTGTGTTGCTCTTTTCGTTGGTGCTTCGATATTAAATCTTTCTGAATGCCAGCAGGAGCACCACCAATAGATGTTCGGATGACAAACGAGAGCGACAAATGGAACGGCAGGCATACTTACTGGTCGTGTAGGCCTGAGTGCTTAAGCCCTGCCGAGGGGGATGGGCTGGGGGAGAGAGAGATGTTGATTTTAGTTACCTGTGCATTCCTGACGCTAGATTGGTTGAGTTCATCGCAAATGATGAACAATAGGGTTTGGTTCATAAAGAGAGTTCATGACCGAGTATAATTCATCCGCTGCCACCTTGGTGTTAGCTTTGTGTGGTATGTGGACCGCCGACACGATGGTTGCGGTGAATTGCCCCGGTCGATTAAATGGACTGCACATAGTGAACGGGTATTAGAGACATAGAAACATAGATAAATAGGTGCAGGAGGTGGCCATTTGGCCCTTCGAGCCAGCACCGCCATTCATTGTGATCATGGCTGATCATCCACAATCTGTAAGCCGTGCCTGCATTCTCCCCGTATCCCTTGATTCCACTAGCCCCGATCTCTGTCCAACTCACTTTTAAATGCATCCAGTGAATTGGCCTCCACTATCTTCTGTGGCAGAGAAATCCACAAAGTCACAACTATCTGGGTGGTTTTTTTTGCACCTCCGTTTTAAATGGCCTCCCCTTTATTCTTAGACAGTGGCCCCTGGTTCTTTCCTTTTCCAGAATCTGACACCATTGAGATAATAATTTCCCTATTTGTTTTCGCCGCCAAAGTGGATAACCCCACATTTCTCTACGTCATACTGCATCTGCCTTGCATCTGCTCACTCACTCAACCTGTCCAAGTCACCCTGCAACCTCCTAACATCCTCTTCACAGTTCACACCTCCACCCAGCTTTGTGCCATCTGCAAACTTGCCAGTGTTACTTCTAATTCCATCATCCAAATCATTAATATATATGGTAAATAGTTGCGTCCCCTGCATCGAGCCTTGCGGCACTCCATTCGCCAGTGCCTGCCATTCTGAAAGGGACCCGTTTATTCCTACTCTTTGCTTCCTGTCTGCAAACCAATTATCTATCCATGTCAATACCCTACCCCCAATATCATTTGCTCTAATCCTGCTCACCAATCTCCGTGTGGGAACTTACCAAAGCCTTCCTGAACGTCTAGATACACTACATTCACTGGCTGTGCATCCATTTTATTTGTCACATCCCCCCAAAAAATCAGAAGATAGTCAAGCAGGATTTCCCCATCATAAATCCACGCTGACTTGGACCAATCCTTTTACTGCTATCCAAATGCGCCGTTATTACCTCTTTAATAATTGACTCCTCCATCTTCCTCAACACCGATGGTCTATAATTCCCCGTTTTCTCTCTCGCTACTTTCTTGAAAAATGGATTAACATTCGCTCCCCTCCAATCCACAGGAACTCATCCTGAGTCTATTAGACATTGGAAAATGATCATCCATGCGTCCACGATTTCTAGAGCCATCTCCTTGAGTACTCTGGGATGCAGACCATCAGGCGCTGGGGATTTATCAGCCTTCAGTCCCACTGAACTAAGCTAACTGAACTATTTCGTGGCATAGTCAGCTTGTTCCATAAGGTTTTCCGTCGTGCTTGTTGACTCTATAACTATAAATAGAGTGGGATTGTGTGACTGGAAGACAGCCGGGGATGAGTCGCGAATTGGCCTCTTTTTGCTTTTCCGCGGCTGGGCATAATTTAGAAATCAATCGCACTTGCTTGAAAATAACATTTTATATCAAAGATTCAATTTGCCAACTGTTGCAGCTGTGCGAAGTTCTATTTTTAGTTCCTCAGACACTGAAGCGCTGACTCTCATTTTAGTTCCATCCCGGGTGAACAATTCCTCGGCGTTGCCCAACTTCCAGCTTTTGGATAATGGGGACATCCGGTGTACAGAACGAGAACTGATACCCAGTAGTCAATCAATTGATCATTTGGGGACAATTCCTCGCAGTGGGTAGTTTCCGCATTTCCTTTTCTAAATTTGGTGCGGCTGATCGTCACTATTGCTGCTCTGGAATCTGGGGAAGATACATGCTGTTGTACGACTGCTTTGTTCAGTTATTGATCACAGCACACCAGCTGCCTGCTGAGCAGTCGGCCAGGGTTTGATTACCGGTCACCGCAGTTTGCCCAAACCATGGGCAATCCGCCTCTCTGGAGCAGCGGAGATTTCGTTCAGATCGCAATCAGCACACGTTCATAAAAAGCAAGAATTTTTAATTGAGTTAAGTGGGTTCCATGGCCAATTATCACTCAATGTGAGCTGGTCCTTGGATCCAGGATGGAATTCTCAACCGTCAGGTTTTCCCGGTAAACTCATGAAAGCATAGAAAAATAGGTGCAGGAGGAAGCCACTTTTTCCATAGAGCCAGCACCGCCATTTATTGTGATCATGGCTGACCATCCACAATCAGTAACCCGTGCCTGCCTTCTCCCCATATAGCTTGATTCCACTATCCCCTCGAGCTCTATCCAAAACTCTTTTAAATTCATCCACTGAATTGGCTTCCACTGCCTTCTGTCGCAGAGAATTCCACAAATTCACATCTCTCTGGCTGAAATGTTTTTTTTTCTCACCTCAGTTTTAAATGGCTTTCCCTTTATTCTTAGACTGTGGACCCTGTTTCTGGACTCCCCCAATATTTGGGAACATTTTTCCTGTATCTGGCTTGTCCAGTCCATTCATAATGTTATACGTTTCTATAAGATTCCCTCTCATCCTTCTAAATTCCAGTGAAAACAAGCCCAGTCTTCAATCTTTGCTCATACGACATTCCCGCCATCCCGGGGATTAACCTCCGGAACCTACGCTGCACTGCCTCAATAACAAGGATGTCCTTCCTCAAATTAGGAGAGCAAATCTGCACACAATACTCTAGATGTGGTCTAACCAGGGCCCTATACAACTGCAGAAGGACCGCTTTGCTCCTACAGTTATTGCAGCTTTCTATAATTAACTAGGGCAGACCACAACATCCAGACAATATGTTCACACCCAGTGTCGTCAGTCTGTCCCCCACCCTCCCTCTGTCTATTTCTCTCTGTGGAATCTTTCTCCTCACTTCCCATTTGTTCCATCAGGACCTTCATCATGTCCTCCCGAACAGACAGACGGAATATCTCATTCCGCCCTCAGCCATACGCTATGCTACACAGCACATCCCATGTCCCCCCTGCCTGTCCCCAATATAGCTTTACCTACTTTATAATAATTCAGCTCCCTGAGCTCGACCTCATTGGGAATCGCCCCGCAACGTCGAATGAGACCTGTTGCTTCACAGACCCGCTTGACCAGCTGAGTTCCTCCAGCGTTCTGTTGCAGGATTCCAGATTCTGTATCTCTATTCCATTTTGATACGAAACTTTTTTTTCTGTGTTGGTGGAAGATATTTGTTTTCCTCTTCCATCACCTGCTGATCAGTGGCCTTTGCCACAGTCTAAATTAGGTTTAGAGATACAGCGCGTAAACAGACCATCCTTAGAACCGATCACAAATCTTCTCACTTGTTTTTTTGTGCATTCTATCGACGGTACTGGGATTATACACTCAACTGCTCAAATTAATGGTTTGATCAATTTTGGGGCACCGCATTAAATAGTAATTCAGGGGAAGGTCCTTATATATGGTAATTACGGGAGAGCACCGGTAAATGGCCAATTAGGGGACGGCACCAGAAATGGGGATTTGCGGATGCGTCGTTATTGAAGTACGGCGGGTGGATAAACAACAAATATGAAATTAGCGGAGGGAAACTGTAAGTGTGGAAATAGGGGAGTGCTCCCGCAAATGGGAAAATCAGGAGAAGGCAAACCTACGTAGAATTAGGGGAGGGTCCTATCTGTTTCCGTAAATGTTCCTACTTCTCTCTGTGAGTATTCTCTATCTTTCTATGTTTTCCCGTCTCTGTCTGCTGGTTTTCCTACCTCTATGTGTGCTCCTGATGGTCGCCATGAAAGAGCTTCCACGGTGTGTGAGAAGATACACACAGGATCATACGCCCATCCACCCTTGTAAATAAACAATACAATGACCAAATTGGAGCCAGTAACGTTACTCAGCATTGACCTGTTCCACTGTGTCCCTTCAGTGCATTCTACGTGTTCCCACGTCCAGGCTCGCCCCATCCATCCTGTAGGGATTGTTCCCTGTCGCCATGTCCCTCGGCCACATTTCAGGGAAATCTGAGCACCGAGCTGTGCTTCTGCTCCCTGCCAACAAACAACAATTGAAGCAGGAGGATCCGATGCAGAGAATTGGAAAAAGCTGGTCAACGGACGCGGATGACATCTTATGCGACTGCTTTAAGTCAGTAGTCACGGATTCTGCAGCTAACCTGAATGAGTGCGCCTCTGCCGTGACTAACTTCATCAACAAGTCAGTGGAAGACTGTGCCGCTGAAGTCAATCCGAGTGCTCCCCAATCGGAAACCATGGATGTACATTCACAGGTCCGATGCACACAAGTCAAACGAACCCAAGCGGTCCAAGGAGCCACGCTGTGGTCTCCGCAAAGCTATCAAGAATGCCAAGAGGCAATACCGGTTCAAACTTGCATCCCAGTACAAACTCTGGGTCACACACGGAGAATGTGGCACGGTCTGATTAAGATAACTGGATGCAAAGAATGTTCAGCAACATCATTGGTGATGTGCAAGCCAAACAGATGAACTGAATACTTTCTATGCCCGCTTCGAGCTGAAGGACAACAGGGCGGTGACAACTGGCTCTTCAGACCACATTGTACCTCTACCCAGGGTGGCTGTTGCTGATGTTAGAGCGGCCTTCCTGTGGGTAAACCTACGAAAAGCAACAGGTCCAAACGGAGTTCCTGGCCGTGTCTTTAGAAGCTGCGTGGAACAGCTAATACGTGTATTCGCGTACATCTTTATCCTCTCCCTACTCCGCGCTCAGGTACACAGCTGCATCGAGAAGACCACTATCATTTTGGTGCCGAAGAAACGCAAAACCTCAAGTTTAAACGATTACCGAACAGTGGCATTGGCATTCGCCATCATGAAATGCTTTGGGAGGCTTGTTATGGAACGCATTAAATCCAGTCTACCCAGAGGCCTTGGCCCACTGCAGTTCGCCTACCGCCACAACAAGTCCACGGACGATGACATCGCCCTCGCCCTACACATCCCCAGATCACCTGGCACCTACCTAAGATTCCTATTTCGAGACTAAGGTTCTGCCTTAAATTGCACTGTATCATCCAAGCTTATCATCAAACTCGCGGGACTATTCTGCATTTTGTCTCTTGCTCTTTGCTCTCTCTGATGCATTTGAGTTTGAGCTGTGCAGTATATCTGATCTGAGTGAAGAGCACGTAAAGATAAGCGTTTCACTGTTCCTCGATACATGTGACATTTATAAACCGTCCCTAACCTAACAATTTGACATCAAACAACCGTCATCAGAGCGGGAATGTTCGTACAATGAAGGAGACAAAGATAGTAGATGTGACAAAGATGGTGTTGATATGCAAGAGAAAGCGATGAATAGTCGATAAGCACAAAAAATGCTGGACAAAGCGAAGAGAAGATGAGGAACGGGGATAGGAGGCAGAATACAGTTAAGTGCTGAAACTGAATTGTGGACCATAGTAATTGCCGGGATATCTGAAATACAAAAGTACAGCAAAATAAACGCAGAAGACTGAGATGACACCCGTGGAGTAACGAAAACGTATCGATTATCCGTAGTGAGTGACCTCACAAAATAACTGATATTCCAAAACAAATGCATAATTCGCACAACTCAAACGCACCTGTGTTGGACTGGAAATTACATTGCCATCGCACCTGAACATTGCTGCAAAATTAGTTCAAGCCGGACAATAGAAATGGGAATAGCCGATAATGCTTACTTATTGCTCAAATCGATTTGGTGGCTATTTTCCAAATGTTGTGGCTATATAAACGAGCTATCTTCAACATATGTCAACTAACATTTCTGAAAGCTGGATCTTTATACCCATCATCAACTGAGTGTAAAGGTCTTCCGTTCCAGTTCCTTGTAAATCTTGCCTCTCTTAGCTTAACCCTCTGACCTCTGTTATTTGATTCCCCATTCTGGATAAATGACATAGTGTATCCACACTATTTATTCCTCTCACGATTCATACACCTTTCTAAGATTACCCCAGGCTCCTGCCATCCAAGGAGTATAGAAAGTAACTCTGCCCAGAGCTCGGGCCATACAAAGAATTGTGAGCGAAGCCTTGCTTTAACTAACGACGGTGATACCACAAATGGAAAAAAACTACATAGACGGAACCGAGAGCCACGAGTCACACGACAGAGAAACAGCCCAGCAACTATCTTAGTCTATGATTTCCAATTAATAAGTCCCATTTACCAGCACATGCTCCATAGACTATACTGATTGGTCGTTATCTCATTTTAATATCCCGATACGAATCTCCAATTCGGTGCATAGATTGAAGTCATGATTTATCCCTCGAAAAAAGGGGCCTTCGAAGGACCGACAGTTGACCAGATCGTCTACCTTGCCGCCTTCACAATAGTACGGTCCCTACTCCATGGCGAATAGTTGTCTATGGAACAGATGCGCCACCATACTGCGAATTATGTTCTGCATTCCGTATCTTCCCTTTGCTTTATCTATTGTTATTGAGTTTGAACTGATAATATCTGTATGGCGTATTTAATCTCTTTGGATCGCGTGTAAAGCAACGTTATTCGTGCGCCTCGATACACGTGGTAATAATAAACCTGGCCCTGAAACCTGAATCTCAATGCACCTTTCAACTTATGTTTTGTACCTTTGCAAACCAAAGAGGCCTCATAGTTAATAGAAGCATTGTCTCATTAATCCCTTTACCAATGCACATCGGCATGACCCCAATTTTACATCGGGGGTCAATGAACGATTTGGGTTCTTACAGATCTCCAATTCTCCAATTGTAAAGACGCAGCTCAAAGTAGAACGGTGGACCGGAATTATGCAAGGTGGCTTGAGAAAATGAAATAATAAAACTACATTCAGAAAGATATTCTGTATCGTGAACTATATTCTTCATTCTGTATTTCCCCTCCACCCGATCTATTGCACTTGGCTTTACACTGATTATTTGTGTGTGTGGAATATTTGAACTGAGTGAATAGCATGCAAAATAAAGCTTTCCACTGCACCTCGTTACATGTGATAATAATAGACCCAACCTGACCAGATGACCAGAGATAAAGAACAACTCTGGTCAGACCGGGAAAATCCGTACTGCGATGCTCACTGACATTGTCTACGAGACACATAAATGGACTGTTGGACACAGCGCAAAGAGAAGGTGAAGCCTGGGGACGGGTTTAAGAAAACAAAAGAAATGCTGATACTGGGTTGCGGGCCATCTTAATTCCCCCGCATCTGAAATACAAGAGGAAGTCGGATATACTCAGATGACAGAAGACATCCACGGAGAGAAGGAATATATGTTATTTCAGAAGTTAATGATCTCAACAAAACTCCGACATTGACGAAAAACATGCAGTACGGTATCAATTTTCAAAAGAAAAGCACGCCATCAACGGTGCTGCTCGCCGGCGCACTTGAATCTTGTTGCAGAATTAGTTCCTGCTCAACATTTATTGCTCAACAGTTACCTAGTTATTTCTTGCTACTGTCTAATTGGCGTCTGCATTTCCAATCGCTCTAGCTGTAGAACACTTCCCAACGAACTCCTCCGACTACGTGTCCCATGTACCCACCACCGTTGAAGTGTAAATTCCTCCCTTCCATTTCCTGTGAATCTCGCCACTCTGACGTGGAGTGGCGCCTGATGCGGCACACAAACGGAAACAAAAAGACAATTGTCATGTCTCTTGTTAACCTTGGAAAAGTACAGCAACAAGCGTATTGTCACGTTGCATAGCTGCTTGGATTGGGAACAACTCTGCCAAGACCGCGAGAAATTGCAGAGGGTTGTAAATATCACAGAGACCAAACCACTCATATTATCCATCTACACTCCACGCTGCATAACATTATCCAAACACCCAACATAATCAAAGACTTGGCCAATCCCGCTCAGTTCTTCTTTCCCCTACTCCAATCCGGCAAATGGTGGAGATGATTGAAAGCGCGCATCACCAAACTTAGGAATAATTTCATTCTCTGCTCTATTTGGCTTATGAACGTTCCCTCCATAGGCTAGGGTACTATTAAATTCCCTCTACCCCATTATGGACATGGAACTTAGAAAATAGCGAAAGTTAGTCACCTATTTATCTCTTACTACTTTCGAGATGGCAGTTATATTTCCAAACGTTGTGACCTTACAAATGCCAGTTTCGAATCAACATATCTCAACGAACTCCTCTGATAGCTCGTTCTGTGCACAGCTCGTTCTGTGCACAGGAGTAGGGAGAGGATAAAGATGTCTGAGTATAAAGTCTTCCCATCAGGTTCCTTGTAAATCTTCCCTTCCCACCATAAACCTATGATCTCTGTTTTTTGATTCCCCTTGCTGGGAGAGGATAAAGATGGGCGGCACGGACTTGGAGGGCCGAAAAGGCCTGTTTCCGGCTGTATATATATGATGATGATATGATATGATGTACGCGAATACACGTATTAGCTGTTCCGCGCAGCTTCTAAAGACACGGCCAGGAACTCCGTCTGGACCTGTTGCTTTTCGTGGGTTTACCCACAGGAAGGCCGCTCTAACATCAGCAACAGCCACCCTGGGGAGAGATACAATGTAGTTTGAAGAGCCAGGAGTCACCGCCCTGTTGTCCTTCAGCTCGAAGCGGGCATAGAAAGTATTCAGTTCATCTGTTTGGCTTGCACATCACCAATGATGTTGCTGAACATTCTTTGCATCCAGTTATCTTAATCAGACCGTGCCACATTCTCCGTGTGTGACCCAGAGATTGTACTGGGATGCAAGTTTGAACCGGTATTGCCTCTTGGCATCCTTGATAGCATTGCGGAGACCACAGCGTGGCTCCTTAGACCGCTTGGGATCGTTTGACTTGTGTGCATCGGACCTGTGAACATACATCCATGGTTTCCGATTGGGGAGCACTCGGATTGACTTCAGCGGCACAATCTTCCACTCACTTGTTGATGAAGTCAGTCACGGCAGAGGCGCCCTCATTCAGGTTAGCTGCAGAATCCCTGACTGCTGACTTAAAGCAGTCGCGTAAGATATCATCCGCGTCCGTTGACCAGCTTTTTACAACTCTCTGCATCAGATCCTCCTGCTTCAATTGTTGTTGCTTGTTGGCAGGGAGCAGAAGCACAGCTCGGTTTTTTCAGATTTCCCTGAAATGTGGCCGAGGGACAGGGCGACAGGAAACAATCCCTACAGGATGGATGAGGCGAGCCTGGACGTGGGAACACATAAAATGCACTGAAGGGACATAGTGGAACAGGTCAATGCTGAGTAATGTTACTGGCTCCAGTTTGGTCATTGTATTCTTATTTACAAGGATGGATGGGCGTATGTTCCTGTGTGTATCTTCTCACACGCCGTGGGAGTTATTTGATGGAGTCCATCAGGAGCACACATAGAGGTAGGAACACCAGCAGACAGAGACGGGGAATACACAGAGACATAGAGACATGAATACTCACAGAGAGAAGTAGGAACATTCACGGAAACAGGCAGGACCCTCCCCTAATTCTACGTAGGTTTGCCTTCTCCTGACTTCCCATTTGCAGGAGCACTCCCCTATTTCCACATTTACAGTTTCCCTCCGCTAATTTCATATTTGTTGTTTATCCACCCGCTATACTTCAATAACGGTGCACCCGCAAATCCCCATTTGTGGTGCCCTCCTCTAATTGACCATTTACCGGTGCTCTCCCGTAATTACCATATATAAGAACCTTCCCCTCAATGACTATTTAATGTGATGCCCCAAAATTGGCCGAGCCCTTAATTTGAGTAGTTGAGTGTATAATCACAGTACCGTGAATAAAATGCACAAAAAAACAAGTGAGAAGATTTGTGATCGGTTCTAAGGATGGTCTGTTTCCGCGCTGTATCTCTAAACCAAGTTTAGAATGTGGCAAAGGCCAGTGATCAGCAGGTGATGGAAGAGGAAAACAAATATCTTCCACCAACACAGAAAAATAAGTTTTGTATCAAAAGAGAATAGAGATACAGAATCTGGAATCCTGCAACAGAACGCTGGAGGAACTCAGCTGGTCAAGCAGGTCTGTGAAAGCAACAGGTCTCATTCGACGTTGCGGCCCGATTCCCAGTGAGGTCGAGCACAGGGAGCTGAATTATTATAAAGTAGGTAAAGCTATAATGGGGACAGGCAGGGAGAACATGGAATGTGCTGTGTAGCATAGCGGATGACTGAGGGTCGGAATGAGATGTTCCGTCTATCTGTTCGGGAGGACATGATGAAGGTCCTGACGGAACAAATGGGAAGTGAGGAGAAAGATTCCACAGAGAGAAATAGACAGAGGGAGGGTGGGGGACAAACTGACGACACTGGGTGTGAACATATTGTCTGGATGTTGTGGTCTGCCCTAGTTAATTGTGGAAAGCTGCAATAAATATAGGAGCAAACCGGTCCTGCGGCAGTTGTGTAGGGCCCTGGTTAGACCACATCTGGAGAATTGTGTGCAGTTTTGCTCTCCTAATTTGTGGAAGGACATCCTTGCTACTGAGGCATGTGCAGCGTAGGTTCCGGAGGTTAATCCCCGGGATGGCGGGACTGTCGTATGAGCAAAGATTGAAGACTGGGCTTGTCTTCACTGGAATTTAGAAGGATGAGAGGGAATCTTATAGAAACGTATAACATTATGAATGAACTTGACAAGCCAGATACAGGATTTTTCCCCCAAATGTTGGGGGAGTCCAGAAAGAGGGGCCACATTCTAAGAATAAAGGGAAAGCCATTTAAAACTGAGGTGATAAAAAAAAACATTTCAGCCAGAGAGATGTGAATTTGTGGAATTCTCTGCGACAGAAGGCAGTGGAGGCCAATTCAGTGGATGAAATTAAAAGAGTTTTGGATAGAGCTCGAGGGGATAGTGGAATCAAGCGATATGGGGAGAAGGCAGGCACGGGTTACTGAGTATGGGTGGTCAGCCATGATCACAATGAATGGCGGTGCGTACAGGCTCGAAGGGCCAAATGGCTTCCTCCTGCACCTATTTTTCTATGCTTTCATGGGTTTACCGGGAAAAGCTGACGGGTGGAGAATTCCATCCCGGATCCAGGGACCAGCTCACAGTGAGTGATAATTGGCCATGGAACACATGTAACTGAATTAAAAATTCTTGCTTTTTATTAATGTGTGCTGATTGCGATCTGAACGAAATCTCCGCTGCTCCAGGGAGGCGGGTTGCCCATGGTTTGGGCAAACTGCGGTGACCGGTAATCAAACCCTGGCCCACTGCTTAGCAGGCAGCTGGTGGGCTGTGATGAATAACTGAAGAAAGCAGACGCACAACAGCATGTATTTCCCCAGATTCCAAAGCAGCAGTTGTGACGATCAGAGGCACCAAATTTAGAAAAGGAAATGCGGAAACTACCCACTGCGAGAAATTATCCCCAAATGATCAATTGATTGACTGTTGGGTAGCAGTTCTCGTTCTGTACACGGGATGTCCCCATTATCCAAAAGCTGGAAGTTGGGCATCGCCCAGGAATTGTTCACCCGGGATGGAACTAAAATGAGAGTCAGCGCTTCAGTGACTGAGGAACTAAAAATAGAACTTCGCACAGCTCGCAACAGTTGACAAATTGAATCTTTGATAGAAAATGTTATTTTCAAGCAAGTGCGGTTCGTTTCTAAATTATGCCCAACCGCGGAAAAGCAATCAGAGGCCAATTCGCGACTCATCCCCGGCTGTCTTCCAGTCACTCAATTCCACTCTGTTTATAGATATCGATTCAACCAGCACGACGGGAAACCACATGGAACAAGCTGACTATGCCACGAAATAGTTCATTTAGTTTAGTTCAGTGGGACTGAAGGCTGATAAATCCTCAGCGCCTGATGGTCTGCATCACAGAGTACTCAAGGAGATGGCTCTAGAAATCATGGACGTATGGGTGATCATTTTCCAATGTTCAATAGATTCAGGATCAGTTCCTGTGGATTGGAGGGGAGCGAATGTTATCACATTTTTCAAGAAAGGAGCGAGGGAGAAAACGGGGAATTATAGACCAATTAGCCTGACATCGGTGGTGGGGAAGATGTTGGAGTGAAATATGAAATACGTAATTACGGCGAATTTGGATAGCAGTAAAAGAATTGGTTCAAGTCAGCATGGATTTATGAAGGGGAAATCCTGTTTGACTAATCTTCTGAATTTTTTTGAGGATATGACAAGTAAAATGGATGAAGGAGATATGGTGGATATAGTGTATCTAGACTTTCAGAAAGGCTTTGATAGGTCCCACACGGGTGATTGGTGAGTAAAATTAAATGAGAGATACCAGAGGGTAATGGTTGACAATTGTATGTCAGGTTGGAGGCCAGTGTCTAGTGGAGTACCCCAAGGATCTGTGTTGGGTCCACTGTTGTTTGTCATTTATAATAATGATCTGGATGATGGTGTGGCAAATTGGTTTAGTAAATATGCAGATGATACTAAGATAGGTGGTGTAGTTAATAATGAAGTAGAGTTTCAAAGTCTACAGAGAGACTTGGGCCTTTTGGAAGGGTGGGCTGAAAGCTGGCAGATGGAGTTTAATGCTGATAAGTGTGAGGTGCTGCATTTTGGTAGGACAACTCAAAATAGGACGTACAGGGTAAATGGTAGGGAATTGAGGAATGCAGTGGAACAGAGGGATCTGGGAATAACTGTGCATTGTTCCCTGAAGGTGGAATCTCATGTGGATAGGGTGGTGAAGAAGGCGTTTGGTATGCTTGCCTTTATAAATCAGAGCATCGAATATAGAAGTTGGGATGTAATGTTAAAATTGTACAGGGCATTGGTGAGGCCGAATCTGGAGTATGGTGTGCAGTTCTGGTCGCCAAATTATAGGAAGGATGTCGACAAAATGGAGAGGGTACAGACGAGATTTACTAGAATGTTGCCAGGGTTTCAGCACTTAAGCTACAGAGAGAGGTTGGACAGGTTGGGTCTTTATTCTTTGGAGCGTAGAAGGTTGAGGGGGGACTTGATAGAGGTTTTTTAAATTTTAAGAGGGATGGACAGAGTTGACGTGGGTAGGCTTTTCTCTTTGAGAGTGGGGAAGATTCCAACAAGGGGACATAGCTTCAGAATTGAGGGACAAAAGTTTAGGGGTAACATGAGGTGTAACTTCTTTACTCAGAGGGTGGTGGCTGTATGGAATGGGCTTCCGGTGGAAGTGGTGGAGGCAGGCACGATTTTATTATTTATGAGTAAATTGGATAGGTATATGGATAAGAGGGGATTAGAGGGTTATGGTCTGAGAGCAGGTAGATGAGACTAGGTCAGAGAGAATGTTTGGCGTGGGCTGGTAGGGCCGAACGGGCCTGTTTCCGTGCTGTAGTTGTTATATGGTTATATTGTTATATGGTATTGGGGTAGGATGTTGATATGGCAGACAATTGGTTTGCAGACAGGAAGCAAAGGGTAGGAATAAACGGGTCCCTTTCAGAATGGCAGGCACTGGCGAATGGAGTGCCGCAAGGCTCGATGCAGGGGCGCAACTATTTACCATATATGTTAATGATTTGGATGATGGAATTAGAAGTAACACTAGCAAGTTTGCAGATGACACAAAGCTGGGTGGAGGTGTGAACTGTGAAGAGGATGTTAGGACGTTGCAGGGTGAATTGGACAGGTTAAGTGTGTGGGCAGATGCAAGGCAGATGCAGTATGACGTAGATAAATGTGGGGTTATCCACTTTGGCGGCGAAAACAATAGACAATAGACAATAGACAATAGGTGCAGGAGTAGGGCATTCAGCCCTTCGAGCCAGCACCGCCATTCAATGCGATCATGGCTGATCACTCTCAATCAGTACCCCGTTCCTGCCTTCTCCCCATACCCCCTCATTCCGCTATCCTTAAGAGCTCTATCCAGCTCTCTCTTGAAAGCATCCAACGAACTGGCCTCCACTGCCTTCTGAGGCAGAGAATTCCACACCTTCACCACTCTCTGATTGAAAAAGTTCTTCCTCATCTCCGTTCTAAATGGCCTACCCCTTATTCTTAAACTGTGGCCCCTTGTTCTGGACTCCCCCAACATTGGGAACATGTTATCTGCCTCTAATGTGTCCAATCCCTTAATTATCTTATATGTTTCAATAAGATCCCCCCTCATCCTTCTAAATTCCAGTGTATACAAGCCCAATCGCTCCAGCCTTTCAACATACGACAGTCCCGCCATTCCGGGAATTAACCTAGTGAACCTACGCTGCACGCCCTCCATAGCAAGAATATCCTTCCTCAAATTTGGAGACCAAAACTGCACACAGTACTCCAGGTGCGGTCTCACCAGGGCCCGGTACAACTGTAGAAGGACCTCTTTGCTCCTACACTCAACTCCTCTTGTTACGAAGGCCAACATTCCATTGGCTTTCTTCACTGCCTGCTGTACCTGCATGCTTCCTTTCATTGACTGATGCACTAGGACACCCAGATCTCGTTGAACTCCCCCTCCTCCTAACTTGACACCATTCAGATAATAATCTGCCTTTCTATTCTTACTTCCAAAGTGAATAACCTCACACTTATCAACATTAAACTGCATCTGCCATGTATCCGCCCACTCACACAACCTGTCCAAGTCACCCTGCAGCCTTATTGCATCTTCCTCACAATTCACACTACCCCCCAACTTAGTATCATCTGCAAATTTGCTAATGGTACTTTTAATCCCTTCGTCTAAGTCATTAATGTATATCGTAAATAGCTGGGGTCCCAGCACCGAACCTTGCGGTACCCCACTAGTCACTGCCTGCCATTCCGAAAGGGACCCATTTATCCCCACTCTTTGCTTTCTGTCTGTCAACCAATTTTCTATCCATGTCAGTACCCTACCCCCAATACCATGTGCCCTAATTTTGCCCACTAATCTCCTATGTGGGACCTTGTCGAAGGCTTTCTGAAAGTCGAGGTACACCACATCCACTGACTCTCCCTTGTCAATTTTCCTAGTTACATCCTCAAAAAATTCCAGTAGATTTGTCAAGCATGATTTCCCCTTCGTAAATCCATGCTGACTCGGAATGATCCCGTTACTGCTATCCAAATGCTCAGCAATTTCGTCTTTTATAATTGACTCCAACATCTTCCCCACCACTGATGTCAGACTAACTGGTCTATAATTACCCGTTTTCTCTCTCCCTCCTTTCTTAAAAAGTGGGATAACATTTGCTATCCTCCAATCCACAGGAACTGATCCTGAATCTATAGAACATTGAAAAATGATCTCCAATGCTTCCACTATTTCTAGAGCCACCTCCTTAAGTACTCTGGGATGCAGACCATCAGGCCCTGGGGATTTATCAGCCTTCAGTCCCATCAGTCTACCCAAAACCATTTCCTGCCTAATGTGGATTTCCTTCAGTTCCTCCATCACCCTAGTTTCTCCGGCCCCTAGAACATTTGGGGGATTGTGTGTATCTTCCTCAGTGAAGACAGATCCAAAGTAACGGTTTAACTCGTCTGCCATTTCTTTGTTCCCCATAATAAATTCCCCTGCTTCTGTCTTCAAGGGACCCACATTTGCCTTGACTATTTTTTCCTCTTCACGTACCTAAAAAAACTTTTGCTATCCTCCTTTATATTTTTGGCTAGTTTACCCTCGTACCTCATCTTTTCTCCCCGTATTGCCTTTTTAGTTAACTTTTGTTGCTCTTTAAAAGAGTCCCAATCCTCTGTCTTCCCACTCTTCTTTGCTATGTTATACTTCCTCTCCTTAATTTTTATGCTGTCCCTGACTTCCCTTGTCAGCCACAGGTGTCTCTTACTCCCCTTAGAGTCTTTCCACCTCTTTGGAATAAATTGATCCTGCAACCTCTGCATTATTCCCAGGAATACCTGCCATTGCTGTTCTACCGTCTTCCCTGCTAGGGCCTCCTTCCAGTCAATTTTGGCCAGCTCCCGCCTCATGCCTCTGTAATCCCCTTTGCTATACTGTAATACTGACACTTCCGATTTTCCCTTCTGCCTTTCCATTTGCAGAGTAAAACTTATCATGTTGTGATCACTGCCTCCTAATGGCTCTTTTACCTCTAGTCCCCTTATCAGATCAGGATCATTACACAACACTAAATCCAGAATTGCCTTCTCCCTGGTAGGCTCCAGTACAAGCTGTTCTAAGAATCCATCTCGAAGGCACTCTACAAACTCTCTTTCCTGGGGTCCATTTCCAACCTGAATTTCCCAGTCTACCTGCATGTTGAAATCTCCCATAACCACCGTAGCATTACATTTTTGACACGCCAATTTTATCTCCTGATTCAACTTGCACCCTATTTCGAGGCTACTGTTTGGGGGCCTATAGATAACTCCCATTAGGGTCTTTTTACCCTTACAATTTCTCATTTCTATCCATACTGATTCAACATCTCCTGATTCTATGTCACCCCTTGCAAGGGAATGAATATCATTCCTTACCATCAGAGCAACCCCACCCCCAAAACAAATAGGGAAATTATTATCTCAATGGTGTCAGATTCGGGAAAAGGAAAGAACCAGTGGCCACTGTCTAAGAATAAAGGGGAGGCTATTTAAAACGGAGGTGCAAAAAAAATCACCCAAATAGTTGTGACTTTGTGGAATTCTCTGCCACAGAAGACAGTGGAGGCCAAACCACTGGATGCATTTAAAAGTGAGTTGGACAGAGCTCTTGGGACTAGTGGAATCAAGGAATATGGGGAGAAGGCAGGCCATGGTCACAATGAATGGCGATGCTGGCTCGAAGGGACAAATGGTCACCCCCTGCACCTATTTATCTAAGTTTCTATGTCTCTAATATCAGAGCAACCCCACCCCCTCTGCCCACCTGTCTGTCTTTTCTATACGTTGTGTACCCCTGAATATTCAGTTCCCAGCCCTGGTCCTCTTGTAGCCATGTCTCAGTGATCCCTACAACATCATACTTGCCCATGACTAACTGAGCTTCAAGCTCATCCACTTTATTTTTTATACTACGCGCATTTAAGTACAACACTTCTGTATTTACCTCCCCTCTCACATCGTTCACAATTGGCCCTGCCCTTAATTTCTTTTCCGCTCTAGAACTTCTGTTCCCATTCTTCCGAGAGTCTTTTGCAATATCTCCTGTATTCCCTTTTACCTCATCTTCATAATTCACAATTTGTTAACCCCTCCCCCCCCACTACTTAGTTTCCTACAGTGTGGGTACTGGGGATCTGGGGTCAGGTGTGTGGGGGACTGGGACTCGGGTATATGGGTGGCCAAGGGGTCAGGTCTGTGGCGGACTTGCGGATCAGGTGTGTGGGTGGTCAGTTAGTCAGGTGAGTGGGGGGGTTGGGGCAAGTGTGTAGGGAGATTGGGGTTCAGGCATTCGGGGAGCTGGAGGTGAGGTGTGTGTGGGGGCTGTGGGTCAGGTGTATTTGGGCGGACTGGATGTCTGGTGCGTGGGGGCTGGGAGTCATGTATGTGGGGTCTGGAGGTCAGGTGTGTGGGGGGCTGGGATCAGGTGTGTGGGGGTCTGGGGGTCGGGTGTGTGGGGAGCTGGGGCTCAGGTATGCAGGGGGCTGCAAGTCAGGTTTGTGCGGGGCTGGGGGTCAGGTTTGTGTTGGGGTTGTTGGTTGGGGGTCAGTTTTGTGGGGAGGTTGGGGGTTAGTTGTGTGCGGGGG
>NW_027602495.1:0-34625 GCF_053455715.1 Rhinoraja longicauda
AGTCAGAGGAATTAAACATCAACAAGTGGCCACGTTGCTCAAAGATGCAGATTAAGCAGAAAAATAACACCATTGCCTGTCATATGTATTGATCATTTTTAATCACAGTCCCTGATCATTGAAGTGTTTATTTCAGTTTCTACCCCCTCATTCTCCCCCCTGCACTTTATAATATACTTACAATAATAAATTAAACCTAACAAATATTTGATCCCCCCTCTCCCCCTCTCTCTCTCTCCTCCTCTCTCCCATTTCTCCCTCTCTCTGCCCTCTCTCTCTGCCCTCTCTCTCTGCCCTCTCTCTCACTCTCTCTCACTCCGCCTCCACTCTCTCTCCCCCTCTCCTACTGCCCTCTCTCTTCCACCTCTCTTTCGGTGCCCTGTCTCCCTCCCATCTCTCCCCTCTCGCTCTCACACCTCTCTCTTCCTCGTCCCTCTCCCCTCAACTCTCTCCCCCTCTTATTCCCCTCTCTCACTCTCCCCCCTCCCCCTGTCCTGAAACACCACCACCTATTCAGTGTAGATGTTGACCATCATGGGGACTGGACTCTGGATAAGGGGTGGGGTGGGGGATGGTGATATTTCGTGGTTACGGGAGTAAACGACCTTTCTGTTGTCCTCTGGTGGGAACAGGAGGCAAAAGTCGGCCATCTTGAAACAGGCCGAAAACTCGCCCTCCTCTACCTGTTTCACCTTTTCCCTTTTTATTTCAGATGCAGCACGGAAACAGGCCATTCAGCCCACCGAGTCCGTTCCGACCAGCGATCGCCCGTTCACAGATTTATTAATTTAGAGATATAGCGCAGAAACTAAACTAATATACCAAACATTCCCCACCCTCTCTCTCTCCCCTTCTCTCTCTCACACACTCACCCCATCTCCCTCTCATCCCTTTTGACTTAATATACTAAACTAAATTAAACTATATTAATATTTGATACCCTGCCCCCTCCACTTTATAATAAAATTTACAATATATTAAGCTAATATTTGTTATCCCCTCTCTCCCCCTCCCCTCCCTATCTCTCCCTCTCCCTCTCTCTCTCTCTCTCCTCTTTCTCTCCCCCCTCCACTGTATAAGAAAACATTAAAAATAATAATTAAACAACTAATATTTGATACCCCCTCTCCCCTCTTTCTACCCTAATCACTCTCCCTCTCCACCCTTTCTCTCTCTTTCTCTCTCCCCTCTCTCTCACCCTCTCTCAATCTTTCTCTCACCCTCTCTCTCTCACCCCCTCTCTCTTTCGCCTTTTTATCTCCCCCCCTGTGATATCACAGTCAGTGAAAATGGTGAGCAAGAATTAAAGCAGGAACTTTTTCAGATTGGAAAGTGAGCTGAGAAATAGCAAATGGTGTTTGTTGCAGGTAAGTGTGAGGTTTAAATTTTGGGAAGTCAGACCAGGGCATGATCTTCACCGTGAATGATAGTTCACTGGGGAGTGTTGTAGAGCAGAGGGATCGCAGAACAAAAGTACATAGTTGCAAAAAAAGGGACGTAACAGGGGGATAGGGTGGTGGAGAAGGTTTTTTTGGCCCACTGTCTTCATCAGCCAGTGAATAAAATTTAAAAGTTGGAAAGTTATGTTCAGTTGGACAAGATGTTAGTGAGGACGCACTTGGAGTAATGTGCATATTTTTAGCCACCGTGTTTGGGCAATATGCCACTAATTTGTAAAGAGCGCTGAATATATTATCGAACAAGTTGCCCGGAGACAAGGTTCGGAGCTCGAGGGAAAGGCTGGACACGCCAGGACTTTATTCCATGGAGCTCAGTAGAGAGAGCAGTGATCTCGTGGAGGTGCACAGTATCATAGGGAGTGCCATAGTAATAACACTACGACATTTGGACAGGTACATGAGGACACTGGTTAGTGGCCAATTAGTGGGCAATCAGGAGATGAGTGGGCAAAATTAGAGCACGTAGTATAGGGGGCAGTGTATTGACATGGATAGAAAATTGGTTGGCAGATAGGAAACAAAGAGTAGGAATTAATGGGTCCCTTTCGCAATGGCAGGCAGTGACTAATGGGGTACCGCAAGGCTCGGTTCTGGGACCGCAGCCATTTACAATCCATATATAGATGATTTTGATGAAGGAATAAAAAGTAACATAAGCAGATTTGCAGATGACACAAAGCTGGGTGGCATGATGAACTGTGAAAAAGATGCTATGAGGATGCAGGGTGACTTGTATAGGTTGGGTGAGTGGGCAGGTGCAGTGTAATGTGGATAAATGGGAGGTTATCCACTTTGGTGGCAAGAACAAGAAGGCAGATTATTATCTGAATGGTGTCCGATTATGATAAGAGGAAGTGCAACAAGACCTGGGAATCCTTGTAGATCAGTCACTAAAAGTAAGCATGCAGATATGGCAGGCAGTGAAGAAAGCTAATGGCATGTTAGCCTTCGCAACGAGAGGATTTGAGTACAGGAGCAAAGAGATCCTTCTGCAGTTGTACAGGGCCCTGGTGAGACCACATCTGAGGTGTTGTGTGCACATTTGGTCTCCCAATTTGTGGAAGGACATTCTTGCTATTGATGGAATGCAGCGCAGGTTCACGAGGTTAATTCGCAGGATGGCGGGACTGTCATATGATGAAAGAATGGAGCGACTGGGCTTGTGTTCACTGGAGTTTAGAAGGATGAGAGGGGATCTTATAGAAACAGATACAATTATTAAGGGATGCAGGAAACATGTTTCCGATGTTGGGGGAGTCCAGAACCAGATGCCACAGTTTAAGAATCTGGGTAGGCCATTTAGTACTGAGATGAGGAAAAACTCTTTCACCCAGAGAGTTGTGAAGTAGTGAAATTCTCAGAAGGCCAGACTGTGAGTGGGAGGGGGAGATGAAGTGCTCAGCCACCGGGTCTGACCTTTCTGTCATGGCCTCCTCCAGTGCCATAGTGAGGCCCACCGGAAATTGGAGAAACAGAACCTCATATTTCGCTTGGGCAGCTTGCAGCCCAGCGGTATGAACATTGACATCTCCAACTTTAGACAGTTCCTCTGTCTCTCTCCTATTCCCCCCCTCCCCTTCCAGTTCTCCCACTGTCTTTCTGTCTCCATCTATATCCTTTCTTTGTCCCGCCCCCCTGACATCAGTCTGTAGAAGGGTCTCGACCCGAAGCGTCACCTATTCCCGCGCGGACTAATGTGACACGCTCTCTCCCCTTTCACTCTCCGCTTCTCTCTCTCACACTCACCCCATCTCTCTCTCTCTCTCTCTCCTCTCCTTTGACTAAATAAACTAAACTAAATTAAAGAGCTCTAGGGGCGAGCGGAAGCTAGTAATATGGGGAGAAGCAGGCACAGGTTACTGATTGTGGATGATCTGCCATGATCACAATGAATGGCGGTGTTGGCACGAAGGGACAAATGGCCTCCTCCTGCGCCTATATTCTGCGTTTCTATGTCTCTAAACTAAAAATAATCTCTCCCCTTTCTCTCCCCCTCACAATAATCAATTAATTCACAATAATAAACTAAACTAATATTTGATATTCTTTCTCGCATTCCATTTTATAATAAATTCAACTATAAACTAAACTAATATTTGTTACCCACTCTCTCTCCCTCCCCCTCACTCTCTCTCCCCTCTTTCTCTACTTCTCTTTCCCTCCCCCACATTTTATAAGACTACATTTACAACAATCAATTAAAATAAATTAATATTTGATACCAACTTCCCGCTCCCTCTCTCCCCACTCTCCCCTCCCCTCCCTCTCCTATCTCTCCCCTCTCTCTGCCCTCTCCCTCTCTCCTTTTTCTCCCCAGTCTCTCTCTCTTCCCCAGTCTCTCCACCTCTCTCTCCCCCTCTCTCTCTCTTCCCCTCGCCTCATTTCTCTCTCTCTCCTCTCTTTTGACTAAATAAAATAAACTGTTAAAATAAAAACTAAACTCTCCCCTCTCTTCCTCCTCTCTCTCCCCCTCTCTCTCCCTCTCCCATTCTCCCCCTCTCGCTTCCCCCTCTATCTCACCTCTCTCTCACTTCCCCCTTTCTCTCCTCTCTTTCACTCTTCCTCCTCTTTCTCTCACCACCCTCTCTCCCTTCCTTCAGTCTCTCCCCGTCTCTCTTTCTCCTCTCTCTCCCCCCTCTCCACTTCATTTTCATGAATTTACAATTATAAACTAAACTAATATTTGATACCATGACCCCCCCCCCTCGACTTGAGAACCAAATTTACAATATATTAAGCTAATAATTATTACCCCCTCTCTCTCCCTCTCCTTCCCTCCCCGCCCTCTCTCTCTCTCCCTTCTCTCTCTCCCTCTTTCTCTCCCCCGTGCACTATATAAGAATACATTTAAAAGTCACAGCGTCATGGAGTCATGTAGCACGGAAATATCCGGCCCAACTCGCCCACTCCAATGCAACTTGCCCCGTCTATCCCAGTCCCACTACCCGCGTTTGCCCATATCTTTCTCAACCCGTCCCATCCACGTAAATGTCTAAATGTTTCTTAAACGTTGCACCAGTACATGCGTCTGACAGCCCGTTCTATACACCCACCACCCTGTGTGTACGAGGACATTCTGTGCGAGACTTGTATCCTATGTCTGACTTTCCTCAGATAGGCACAGACACAAAGTAAACCAGCTCAGAGTTCAGAAGCGGTTCCATCTAACAGGTCGGTTCATTAAAGGCCTTATCGACGCACAAAGGGAAACACTCTGATGAGACCCACCTCTCTCTCTCCTCTCCTGTC
Organism: Rhinoraja longicauda; assembly: GCF_053455715.1. Lineage (NCBI taxonomy): Eukaryota > Metazoa > Chordata > Chondrichthyes > Rajiformes > Arhynchobatidae > Rhinoraja > Rhinoraja longicauda. The sequence goes on from NW_027602495.1 coordinate 4,710, forward strand.
CTCTCCCCCCCTCTTCTCCTTCTCTGCCCCCTCTCCCCCTACCCCCTCTCTCTCTCACAAACCCTTGTCTCTCTCCCCCTCTCTAATTCTACTATCAGTTACGACCTTATGACAAACAGGGGGAGGATTGGGGAGTGGAGGAGGTGTGTGGGGGAGAGAGGGGGAGTAGTGTGGGAATGAGTGGAATGGGGAGAGAGAGTGCGGTGGAGCACGGGGAGAGATAGGGGGAGTGTGGGGGAATGTAAGGGGTAGGAGTGTGGGCAGAGAGGGGGATGTGCGTGGGGAGAGAGATGGGGAGGCACGTGGGGGAGAGAGGGGGAGGAGTGAGGGGGAATGCAGGAGTGTGGGGATGGAGAGTGGGAGGAGAGTGGGGAGAGAGGGGGTGCGGAGAGAGAGGGGGATGTGTATGGGGAGAGAGATTCGCGGAGTGTGGCAAGACAGAGGGGAGTGTGGGGAGAGAGTGGGGAGGAGTGTGGAGAGGGGAGGAAGTGGGAAAACAGAATCGGAAAAGTGGGGAGAGGACAGAGAATGGGAGGAGGGAGAGAGGGAGAGAGAGAGAGAGAGTGAGGAGTGTTGGGAGAGACGCATAATGCGTTATTCCTTCAATCTTATCCAGCAGAAAGTTATCGACTCATTATCACCGCTGCCTATTAAAGTGAAAATAACAAATAAATACGTGTGCACCCGCCAACGTGGATAGACCAACAAGATGCCGTGAGAGCTCATTACAGATGAGATTAATTACTGAGAATGTTACTGCTTATACAGACCCATCACTGACCACACTGATAATGTTACTGCTTATCCAGACCCATCACTGACCACACTGATAATGTCACTACTTATCCAGACCCATCACTGACCACACTGATAATGTCACTGCTTATCCAGACCCATCACTGACCACACTGAAAATGTCACTGCTTATCCAGACCCATCACTGACCACACTGATAATATCACTGCTTATCCGGACCTTTGACAAAGTCTCCCATGGTAGACCGATCCAGGAGGTGAAGGCACACGGGATTAACCGTGACTTGGTCGCATGAATTCAGAACTGTCTGAATGATAGAAGGCAGAGTGTTGTGGTGGAAGGGCAATATTCAGGCTGGAGGTCTGTGACCAGTAGTAATACACAGGGATCTGTGCTGGGACCTCTACTGTTTGTGATACACATAAATGACTTGGGCGTGAATATACACGGGTTGTTTTGTAAGTTTGCGGATGACACCAAGATTTCTGGGGTTGAGGAATGTGAGGGAGGCTGTCTCAGTATTTAGTGGCGTATAGATCAAGTAGAGAGATGGGAGGGGTGGGGGAAATCACAGATGCAAATTATTCTGAGCAAATGAGAGATGTTGCAATTTGGGACGTCAAATGTGAGTTCAAACTATATAATTAATGGCATGACCCTTAACATCAGTGATGTATAAAAGTATCTTGCAATACAGGTAAACAGCTCCCTGAATGTGATAACGGCAGTGGACAGTTGTAAAGAGGCATATGGTACAGTTTCGTTCATTGGTCAAGGAGTGGTGGTCTATCTCAGGGATTGGTGCTGCGCTCATTGTTGTTTGTCATCTGTGTCAATGAGTTGCCTGAGAATGTAACGGACTAATGTATAAGTTTGCAGTTGACACTGAATTAGGTGGTATCACAGGCATTGAAAAATGATTGGCAAGGTTTAGAGCAGGAACTTTTTCAAATTGGAAAGTGGGCTGAGAAATGGCAAATGGTGCTTCTTGCAGATGTCTGAGATTTTAAATTAGGGAAGACCAGCCAGGGCATGATCTTCACCGCGAATGGTAGTTAGCTGGGTAGTGTTGTAGAGCAGAGGGAACTCAGAATAAAGGTACATAGTTGCAAGAAAAGGGACGTAACAGGGGGATAGGGCGGTGGGGAAGGTTTTTTTCCCACTGTCTTCATCAGCCAGTGAATAAAATTTAAAAGTTGGAAAGTTATGTTCAGTTGGGCAAGACTTTGTTGAAGACGCACTTGGATACGTCACCATGTTTAGGAAATATGCCACTAATTTGTAAAGAGTGCAGAAAATAATTTCAACACGTTGCCAGAAAACAAGGGTCGGAGCTAGAGGGAAATGTTGGGCTCGCCAGGACTTTATTCCATGGAGCGCAGCAGGCAGTGCAGTGACCTCATAGAGGTGGACAGTGTCATAGGTAACGTCATAATGGGAACACTAAGACATTTGGACAGGTACATGAGGGGAATGGTTTAGAGGGAGATGATCCATATGCCGGGAAATGGGAATAGTTCAGATGAACTAAAATGCATCACCCCTCCCCATGAAACATGGCAACCTTTGTCTGAAATTTGCGTCAGGGACAGCACTAACATACAAACTGCTTTTAAATAGCCCTTGGATATTTTATTACCACAGAACTCGAGCTTTGAAATCAGAGGAATTTAACATCAATAAATGTCCACTCTTCTCAAAGGTGCAGATTAAGCAGAAAACATTATAATCGCCTGTCACGTACATTGGTCATTTTTAAAAACAGTCCCTGATCATTGAAGTGTTTATTTCAGTTTCTACGAGTGCCTGGTTTGCACTGCATGATGGGAGATATGCTCTCTTGAATTGCTTGATAAATAAGCACATAAATGAAGTCTGCGTGTGTGGCAGCTTTCTCTGTGCCGCTGTGTGGACAGCCCAGACGGATGAGTTGGTCATTTACTCTCAGACCGACCTTACTGTCTGGTCTGTGGGTTTGAATTAACATCTACCTGTCACCTGGTCTGAAGTGGTTCACCACAATATAAACTGCAGATTGAACAGAGCCACAGCTAATGTTCACCGGCTGGAACTAATATTCCCCACTGGGCGAAGTACACAGAACATTTAGCCATCTCCCCTTTCTCAGATCTGAAGCTGCATTTTAATTTTCAGCATTATGTGTTATTCTTTCAAATGTATGCCGGAGAGAGTTAATTAGCATTTCTAACCTGTTAATTAAGAAGAAAATAATAAGTTAACGCATCTTCAGCTGCCGTGTTTACCAGCGTGGATAGAGCAGCAAGATGGAATTAGTGCTCATTAAAGTTTAGATTCATTATGGATACTGAACGAGTTAACAATAGACAATAGGTGCAGGAGTAGGCCATTCGGCCGTTCGAGCCAGTACCACCATTCAATGTGATCATGGCTGATCATTCTCAATCAGTACCCCGTTCCTGCCTTCTCCTCATACCCCCTGACTCCGCTATCCTTAAGAGCTCTATCTAGCTCTCTCTTGAATGCATTGGGAGAATTGAGCTCCACTGCCATCTGAGGCAGAGAATTCCACAGATTTACAACTATCTGAAAACGTTTTTCCTCATCTCCGCTCTAAATGGCCTACCCTTTATTCTTAAACTGTGACCCCTTAATAATCTTATATGTTTCGATCAAATCCCCTCTCATCCTTCTAAATTCCAGTTTATACAAGCCTCGTCGCTCCAGTCTTTCAACATATGACAGTCCCGCCATTCCGGGAATTAACCTAGTAAATCTACGCTGCACGCCCTCAATAGCAAGAATATCCTTCCTCAACCCCTTTAGAATCGAACATTTGAATTAAAAGGAAGGGATTCTTTGAGAAGATGTGGGAAAAATGGATCGTTTATTTCAGCCATGACACCAACTGGATAAATGCCGAGCTAGATATTGGAAGACTGTGTTGTATAGAACTAGATGGTATGTTTGTGCGAATATTGAAATATCTCTAGATAACCAATCATTGTTACTTTTTTATATTTTATTTGGTAAGTGTACCACACTGTCTTGTTCAAATGTGTTTATTTATCTATTTATCTCCTTTATTTATTTAGTTATCAATTCATTTATTTATATAATTTTGTTGTTTTTCTTATTTTATTTTATTCATGTTGATGGTGTTGTAGTGTTTTGTATATTTCTCAGTGAAAAAACAATAAAAACAGAAGAGACAAAAAAGAAAGAATTCTTTATTTCACATCATATCAAATGTAAAACATCGGGGGCAGATTTAATGAGATCATGGCACTGCTTATCCAGACCCATCACTGACCACACTGATAATGTCACTGCTTATCCAGACCCATCACTGACCACACTGATAATGTCACTGCTTATCCAGAGAGAAAGAGAGTGAAGAGTGTGGGGAGGAAGAGGGGAGGAACGTGGAGAGAGAGGGAGGTGTGTGGGGAGAGAAATGGGAGGAGTGGAGGGAGGGGATGGAGGGTGGGAAGGGAGGGGGTTTGGGGAGAGGAATTGAATAGTGTGGGGAGAGAGAGGGAGTGGGGAGATAGAGTAGGCAGGATGAATGTGGGGAGCGAGAGGGGAGTGTGAGGAGAGAGAGGGGGATTGTGGGGAGAATGACGGGGAGGACTGTGGGGAGAGAGGGGGTTTTAGGGGATGGGGAGGGAGGAGTGTGAGAGAGAGGGTGGAAGGATTGTGTGGGGAGTGGGATGAATGTGGGGATGGAGGGGGGAGTGGGGGAGAGTGGGGGAGAGGGAGAGGAGATGGGTGTGAGAGAGAGGAAGGTGTGTGGTGAGAGAGAGAGGGAGGAGTGTTGAGGGAGGATGGGGATTGTGGAGAGAAATGAGGAATGTGGGAATTGAGAGGGGAGGACTGTGGGGAGAGGGGGGAGTGGGCAATAGACAATAGACAATAGACAATAGGTGCAGGAGTAGGCCATTCAGCCCTTCGAGCCAGCACCGCCATTCAATGCGATCATGGCTGATCACTCTCAATCAGTACCCCGTTCCTGCCTTCTCCCCATACCCACTCACTCCGCTATCCTTAAGAGCTCTATCCAGCTCTCTCTTGAAAACATCCAACGAACTGGCCTCCACTGCCTTCTGAGGCAGAGAATTCCACACCTTCACCACTCTCTGACTGAAAAAGTTCTTCCTCATCTCCGTTCTAAATGGCCTACCACTTATTCTTAAACTGTGGCCCCTTGTTCTGGACTCCCCCAACATTGGGAACATGTTTCCTGCATCTAATGTGTCCAATCCCCTAATTATCTTATATGTTTCAATGAGATCCCCCCTCATCCTTCTAAATTCCAGTGCATATAAGCCTAATTGCTCCAGCCTTTCAATATACGACAATCCCGCCATTCCGGGAATTAACCTACGGAGAGAGAGGAGTGTGAAAGAGAGAGTGTTGCCAGAGACAGTGCGGAACAGATTCACCAGGATGTTATCTGGAATGGACAGCATTAGTTTGTAGACAGAATCAATTGTGTGCGATTGGTCTCCATGGAACGCAGGAGGATGAGGGGTGATCTCAGAGACGTGTTTTAGATCATGAAAGGAATAGATCGGGCGATGCTCAGGTTCTCCTGCCCTTAGTAGGAGAATCGAGGTCCAGAGGACATACGTTTAAGGTGAAGGGGAAATGATTGAATAGGAATCTGAGGGGTAACGTTTTCACACAATGGGTGGTGGATGTATGGAACAAACTGCCAGATGAGGAATTTGAGGCAGGGACTATCCCAACGTTTATGAAATAGTTAGACAGGTTGGGTACATGAATAGGACAGATTTGGTGGGATATGGACCAATGCAGACGGGTGGAACTAGCGTAGATGGGGCCTGTTGGCTGACGTGGGCAAGTTGGGCCGAAGGGCCTGATTCCACACCATATCTATCTATGACTATATGAGTACAGGGCTGAACTACCTCCTCTGGAAGTTCGTTCAACACACCCACCACGGGTTTTGGCAACATCCTCGTAAATCTCCTCCATCACCTTTCCAGATTGACACCATCTTTCCTGTATCATGGTGCCCAAAACTGAACACAATACTCCAAATGCAGCCTCACCAACGTCTTACACAACCGCAACATAACCCCTATACACAATGCTCTGACAAAAGACGGCCAATGTAACAAAATACTTTTTGACCACACTATCAACCTGTGACGCTATGTACCTATTTCAACACACCATGTACCTGTCGTCCTAGATCCATTTGTTCTACAGTTAATTCACCTTCCTGCCTCGTATGCAGGTCAACGGTACTGACACATCTGAACTCACTGATGGTTTCAGTTCCCATGTGCGTCTGATTGTGAATACACTTGCACTACAGCTGAACATCCAAATAAAGAATAATCAAGACTTAACTGCTCCTCCAAGTGCAGCGCTCTCCTCAGTCATACTTCAAATATCTGCGAAGCCCTTTTGTGTAGTTCTGGTCACCATATTATATAAATGATGTCCTCTTGCCAGAGGCGGTGGTGAACAGATTCACCAGGATGTTATCTGGAATGGACAGCGTTAGTTTGAGGACAGATTTGATCAGGTGGGATTGATCTTATTGGAGCAAGAATGTACATGGACGACCTTACTGAGGCTTGTAAAATTATGTCAACTACAGCAGGGTTGAGTAGATGGTCACAGTTATTTCCCAGGCTGGGAGAATCTGAACCCAGAGAAGTTACGTTTAATCGAAAGGGGAGAGATTTAAGGGAATTCTGACTTCAAAGATGGAGCAATCTTTTCATTTGAGGCGGTGGGGACAGATACCATCTCAGCAAATAAACAGCATTTGGACAGGCGTTTGTTTCGGATAGGAATGGAGGGATATGGGACAAATACAGGTGAATGAGATTACCGTAGATAGGTATCTCGGTCCGCATGGACGAGTCGGGGCGAAGGGCCTGTTTCCCTGTTGTTCACATGACTGGAATCAGCAGTTCTGTTATCTCTCATGTGCTCTTTCATCGGCCTCCCCAGTTGTAGCCACATTGCAGACACATCACTGACTGCACAACAGTGGCGATACTGTATTGGGTGGTGGTGTCACCAACAACGGAGGCACATTGTTCATTTCCCTCGCAAGTGTCCAACAGGTGCTTCACTCTCCTTAAACTAAACTCTAGCCTAGAAATCCGAGGAATTAAACGCCAATAGGTGTCGAATGTTCTCACACCTGCAGTTTAAACAACAAAATGATATAACTGCCTATCATATACGTTGGTCGTTTTAATATGTCTCGGATCATTGAAGTGTTTCTTTCAGTTTCTATGTGTACCAGATATACACAACAGGAAGGGAGAAATGTGCTCTTGAATTAATTAATAAATAGGCACAGAAATACAGACTGAGTGTGCGTGAGAGCTCTCTTAACTTCACTGGAATTTAGGATGAGAGAGGATCTTGTCGAAACATACAGAATTCTGAAGAAGGGTCTCCACCTATTCCTTCTCCCAAGAGATGCTGCCTGTCCCGCTGAGTTACTCCAGCTTTTTGTGTCTATCTGTTGAAACCAGCATCTACAGTTCCTTCTTACACATATACATATCTTAAGGGATTGGACAGGCTAGATACAGGAAAAATGTTCCCGATGTTGTGGGAGTCCAGAAAAGGGATCACAGTTTACGAATAAGGGGTAGCTCAATTATTACTGAGATGAGGAAAAACTAATCTGTCGTCGACCTCCCCAGTTGAGATGAATTGTGAATCTGTGGAATTCTCTGCCACAGAAGTCAGTGGAGGCCAATTCACAGGAGGTTTTCAAGAGAGAGTCAGATATGGCTCTTACTGCTAACGGAATAAAGCTGCATGGGGAGAAAGCAGGAACGGGGTACTGATTTAGGATGGTCGGCCTTGATCATATTGAATGGCGGTCCTGGCTCAAAAGGCCAAATGGCAAATTCCTGCAACTATTTTCTATGTTTCTATGTTTCTGAACCATTGTGGACAGCCCAGACGGGTGAGTTGGTCATTAACTCTCAGACCGTCTTTGTTGTCAGGTCTGTAGGTTTGAATTAGCATCAACCTGTCAACTGGTCTGAAGTAGTTCAATAAAAAATAAACTGCAGATTGAACAGAACCTTGCCTTGTGTTCACCGGCTGGAACTAATATTCCCCACTGGGTGAATGGCACAGCACAATTGCTCAACTCTCCCTATCTCAGATCTGAAGCTGCATTTTAATTTTCAGCATTATGTGTTATTCTTTAAATTGTGTGCCGGAGAGAGGCAATTAGTATTTATAACGATTGTTAATTAAGATGAAAATCGCAAATGAATGCATCTTCACCTGCCGTGTTTACCAGCGTGGATAGAGCAGCAAGATGGAGTTAGTGCTCATTGCAGATGAGATTAATTACAGATACTGAACGTACGTTAACCCTTTACAGTCAAACATCTGCAATAATGCAAATCATATGTTTGTTATCCACTTTGGTATAAAATATAAAACACAGGAGTTAAGATGAAATGGAAGTATCACAACCTGATGCTTAGACAGAGAAACATAGAAAAATAGAAAACAATTGCAGGAGTGGGACATTCGGCCCTCGAGCCTGCACCACCATTCAACATGATCATGGCTGATCATCCTAAATCAGTAACCCGTTCCTGCTTTCTCCCCATATCCTTTGTTTCCGTGACCCGAAGTGCTATATCTAACTTTTGCTTGAAAGCATCCAGTAAATTGGCCTCCACTGCCTTCTGTGGCAGAGAATTCCACAGATTCACAACTCCCTGGGTGAAAAGTTTATCCTCACATCAGTCCTAAATAGTAAACCTCTTATTCTAAAACTGTGACCCCCGGACTCCCCCAACATCGGGAACATATTTTCTCATACAGCCTGTCCAATCCCTTAAGAATTTTATGTTTCTATAAGATTATAAGATCAGTGATAATGTCACTGCTTATCCCGACCCACCACTGACCACACTGATAATGTCACTCCTTATTCAGACCCATCACTGACCACACTGATAATGTCACTGCTTATCCAGACCCATCACTGACCACACTGATAATGACACTGCTTATCCAGACCCATCACTGACCACACTGATAATGTCACTGCTTATCCAGACCCATCACTGACCACACTGATAATGTCACTGCTTACCCATAGCCATCACTGACCACACTGATAATGTCACTGTTTATCCAGACCCATCACTGACCCCCCTGATAATGTCACTGTTTATCCAGACCCATCACTGACCACACTGATACCCTGATAATGTCACTGTTTATCCAGACCCATCACTGACCACACTGATAATGTCACTGTTTATCCATAGCCATCACTGACCACACTGATAATGTCACTGCTTATCCAGACCCATCACTGACTGCACTGACGTCACACACAGGTAATTTCTTTGAATCATCCATTCCAAGGACATCTCACATAACAACCAGTTCCCAGTTCCGTCGCACAATGCTCAGATATATTTTCACCAGTGAAATCATTGGCAACATTGGCCTCGTGCTGAGCCACGGTAGATGATTGAACAAATATGCAGGTTACTGACCCACAGCTAACCATTGAACAGAAACTCTGACTGTTAATGTTAAAAAACAAGTGTGATTAACATGATTTGGCTTGAAGTGGATGATCAGCCATGGTAACAAAGAATGGCGGTGCTGGCTCGAAGGGCCTAATGGCCTCCTCCTGCACCTATTTTCTATGTTTCTATGTTTCGAAGTGAATCTGTTCTCCGATCCCAGGACAGAGATCTATGGACAAGTGAGGAATGTCTTACTGCACTATTTGTGCACACACCCTCCAGTTATAGAGACATGGAGTCAGAGAATCTTAGAGGCTTCGGCCCAGACTGCCCACACTGGCCAACATGTCTCATCCACACTAGTCCCACCTGCCTTCGATCGGCACATATTCCTATCAATGGCTAATCGATGCCTGTCTAAATGGTCCTTCAAGTTTGAGAGAGTATTTTTGTGTTAGCACCTTAATATAATACATTTTATAATGAGTAGCTTTAGTATCTCTGTACCTGATAGTACCTTTTATAGTCAGCTTTTCTAAGAAGTGAGCAAAAAAGGTCGATCAGGGCAGATCTGTAGATATTGAATACATGGACTTCAGCATTGTATTCGAGAAGGTTCCTCGTGGTAGCTTGCTCTTGAAGGTTAGATCGCATGAGACGCAAGGAGAGATAGCTGAATGGATAGCAAATTGGCTTCATGGAAGGAAGCAGAGGGTGATAATGGAAGGTTGCTTCTCAGACTGGACGCCAGTGACTAGTGGCATGCGTCAGGGTTCGCTGCTGGGCCCGTTACTGTTTGTCATCTATATCAAAGATTTGGATGAGATCACGCAGCGGCAAGATTAGCAAGTTTGTAGTTGAAACAAAAGTGGGTTGTTTTGCAGTCAGTAAAGATGTTTGTTATGAAGTGCAATATGATCTTTATCGATTAGTCACGTGTACTGAGGAATGGTTGATGGAATTAATGCAGATAAATATGAGAAGCATAGAAACATAGAAAATAGGTGCAGGAGGAAGCCATTTGGCCCTTCTAGCCAGCACCGCCGTGCATTGTGATCATGGCAAAGCATCCACAATCAGTAACCTGTGCCTGCCTTCTCCCCATATCCATTGATTCCGCTTGGCCCTAGAACTCCAGCTAACTCTCTTGTAAATTCATCCAGTGTGTTGGCCTCCACTGCCTTCGTAGGCAGAGAATTCCACAAATTCACAACTCTCTGGGTGAAAAAGTTTTTTTTCACCTCAGTTTGAAATGGCCTCCCCTTTAATCTTAGACTGTGCCCCCCTTGTTCTGGACTCCCCCAACATCGGGAATTTTTTTCCTGCATCTAGCTTCTCCAGTCCTTTTATAATTTTATCCATTTCTATAAGATTCCATCTCATACATCTGAATTCCAGTGAATACAAGCCCAGTCTTTCCAATCTTTCCTCATTTGACAGTCCCGCCATCCCGGGGATTAGCTTCGTGATTCAACGATGCACTGCCTCAATCGCAAGGATGTCCTTCCTCAAATTAGGAGACCAAAACTGCACACAATATTCCAGATGTAGTCGCACCATTGCCCTATACAAATGCAGAAGGACCTCTTTACTCCTATAGTCAAATCAAAGTATGGTATTGCAAAGTGAGGTATTGCATTTTGAGAAATCTAACCTGGGCAGGACCGACACAGTGAATGGTAGGGTTCTGGGTAGTGTTGTAGGGCAGAGGGATCTAGGAGTGCAGGTGCACAGTTCCTTGAAGGCGGAAGCACAGGTCGATCTGGTGTTGACAAAAAGGCTTTTGGCACATTGGCCTTTATCAGCCAGAGTATGGAGTATGGATGTTGGGAGGTCATGTTGCAGTAATATAAGACCTTCGTGAGGCTGCATTTGGAGTATTATGTTCTGTTCTGGGTACCGTGTTATAGGAAAGACGTTGCCAAACTGGAAACGTTCCAGGTACATTTTACGAGGATAGTGCCAGTGTCTGACCTGTAGGAAGAGGTTGAGTAGGCTCGGACTATCCATTGGAGCACAAGAGGAAGAGGGGTGATCTTATTTAGGTGTATTTGATCATGAGAGGAATTGATCGGATAAATGCACAGATTCTCTTGCCCTGAGTACGAGAATCGAGCTCCAGAGGACATACTTTTAACATGAATAGGAAAAGCTGTCATTGGAATCGGTGGGATAACTCTTTCACACAAAGGGTGGTGGATGCATGGAACAAGCTGCCAGAAGAGGTAGTTGAGGCAGGGACAATCCCAACATTTAAGAAATTGTTAGACAGGTACACGAATAGGACGGGTTTGGAGGGATATGGATGAAACGGAGGCAGGTAGGAGCAGGGACATGTTGGACGGTGTGGGCAAGTTGGGCCGAAGGGCCTGTTTCCACAACGTATCACTCCATGACTCTATGAGCACCGGCCTGAAAAACCTCCTCTGGCAACTCGTTCCATTCACCCACCAAACTTTGTGTGATAAATTACCCCTCAGGTTCCGATGAAATGTTCCCACCTCATCTTAAACCTCCGTCCCATGGTTCTTGCTTCCCCTTCTCTGTGCGCCTGCCAGGTGTATTCCTTTCATTATTTTGTTCACCTCTAAAAGATCACCCCAGTTAATCCTGCGCATCAAAGAATAAATTACTAGCCTGCTGAATCTGTGGCTGTCGACCAGGCCAGACCAGTCCTGGCAACATCCTCGTAAATCTGCTCTACGCCCTTTGCAGATTTACACCATTTTCCCGATACTACGGTGCCCAACACTGAACACAATAATCTAAATATGGACTCACCAACGTCTTAAACAATTGCAACATGACCTCCCAACTTCAAAACTCAAAGCTCTCGCTGATGAAGGCCAATGTGCCTAAAGCCTTTTCGACCAAACTATTTACCTATGACGCTACATTTAACGCACTGTGTACCTCTCGTGCTAGATCCCTCTGCTCTACAGTTAATGCATCTTTTTGTCTCGGTTCCAGCTCATCGGGACTGACACCCCTGAATTCACAGATGGTTTCATTTCCAATCTGCGTCTGATTCTGAACAAACCTGCACTGCAGCTGAACATGAAATTATAGAAAAATCAAGACTTAACTGCTCCTCCACGTGCAGCGGCCTCCTCAGTTGTGCTTCAAATATCTGCGAGGCCCTTTTGTGTAGTTATGCTCACCATATCATGGAAATTATGTCCTATTGCCAGAGACAGTGCGGAACAGGTTCACCAGGATGTTATCTGGAATGAATAGTTAGAAGACAGATTAGATCTGTGCTGGGCTCAATGTTGTTTGTCATCCATATCAATGAGTTGCATGAAATTGTACAAAGACTAATTTTTAAGTTTGCAGTTGACACTAAAGTAGATGGTATCACAGACTGAAAATGTTTAGCAAGAATTAAAGCAGGAACTTTTCAAATTGGAAAATGGGCTGAGAAATAGCAAACGGTGTTTCTTCCAGATAAGTGTGAGATTTTAATTTTTGAAGTAAAATCAGGGCATGATCGTTACCGTGAATGGTAGTTAGCTAGGGAGTGTTGTAGAGCAAAGGGATCCATACATTAGAAGTAACTCCAGCAAGTCTGCAGATGACACAATGCTGGGTGACAGTGTGAACTGCAAAGAGGATGTTAAGAGGTTGCAGGGTGACTACGCCAGGTTGAGTGAGTGGGCAGATGCATGGCAGATGCAATATAATGTAGATAAATGTGAGGTTATCCACTTTGGCAGCATAAACAAAGAGACAGATTACTATCTCAATGGTGTCAGATGAGGTAACGGGGAAGTACAACACGACCTGGGTGTCCTTGTACACCAGTCACTGAAAGTAAGCGTGCAGGTACAGCAGGCATGGAAGAAAGATAATGGCATGTTGGCCTTCATTACGAGAGGATTTGAATAAAGGTGCAAAGAGGACCTTTTGCAGTTGTATTTTTTGGTCTCATAATTTGAGGAAGGACGTTGAGGCAGTGCGCCATATGTTCACGAGGTTAATCCCTGGGATGGCGGGACTGTCATATTAGGAAAGATTGGAAAGACTGGGCTTGTATTTACTGGAGTTTAGAAGGATGAGAGGGGATCTTATAGAGACGTATAAAATTATAAAAGTACTGGACAAGCTAGATGTAGGAAAAATATTTCCAAAGTTGGGGGAGTCTAGTACCAGGAGCCAAAGTCTAAGAATAAAGGGGAGGCCATTTAAAACTGAGGTGAGAAGAAACTTTTTCACCCAGAGACTTGTGAATTTATGGAATTTTCTGCCACAAAAGGCAATGGAGGCCAATTCACTGGATGAATTTGAAAGAGAGTTAGACAGAACTCTAGGGGATGGTGGAATCAAGCGATATGGGGAGAAGGCAGGCACAGGTTACTGATTGTGGATGATCAGCCATGATCACCATGAATGGCGGTGCTCGCTCGAAGGGTCTAATGGCCTCCCCCTGCACCTATTTTCTATGTTTCCAAGTTTCTATGTTACATAGTTCAAAGAAAAGGGACGAAACAGGGAGGTGGGGTGGTGGAGAAGGTTTTTTGAAGCACTGTCTTCATCAATCAGTGAATAAAATTTAGAAGTTGGAAAATTATATTCAGTTCGACAAGACGTTGGTGAGGACGCACTTGGAGTAACGTGTATAATTTTTCGTCAGCATGTTTAGGAAATATGCCACTAATTTGTAAAGAGTCCTCAAAATATTTTACAACACGTTGCCAGAAAACAAGGGTCGGAGATACAGGGAAAGGCTGGGCTGCGAGGACTTTATTTCATGAAGCGCAGCAGGCAGTGGAGTGATCTCATGGAGGGGCAGGGTATCATAGGTAACATAGTAATATCAACACAAAGTCATTTGGACAGGTACATGAAGGGAATGGTTTAGAGGGAGATGATTCATATGCCAGTAAATGGGAATACTTCAGATGAACTAAAATGCACCATCCCACCCCATGAAACACGGCAGCCTTTGGCCAAACGTTGCGCCAGGTACAGCACTAACAAATATACTGCTTTTAAATGGCCCTTGGATATTCTGTTACCACAGAACTCTAACCTTGAAATCATGGGATTTGCCTGTCATATATATTGGTCATTTTTGATAACAGTCCCTGATCATTGAAGTGTTTATTTCAGTTTCTACGTGTGCCAGGTTTACACTGCATGATGGGAGATATGCTCTCTTGAATTGCATGATAAATAAGCACATAAATGAAGTCTGCGTGTGTGGCATCTTTCTCTGTGCCGCTGTGTGGACAGCCCAGACAGATGAGTTGGTCATTTACTCTCAGACCGACCTTACTGTCTGGTCTGTGGGTTTGAATTGACTTCTACCTGTCAACTGGCCTAAAGTAGTTCACTACAAAATAAACTGCAGATTGAACAGAGCCACAGCTCGTGTTCACCGGCTGGAACTAATATTTCCCATTGGGCGAAACGCACAGAACATTTACCCAACTCACCCTTTCTCAAATCTGAAGCTGCATTTTAATTTTCTGCATTTTGTGTTATTATTTCAAGTGTATGCCGGAGAGAGTTAATTAGCATTTCTAACCTGTGTTAATTAAGATGAAAATAACAAGTTAATGCATCTTCAGCTGCCGTGTTTACCAGCGTGGATAGAGCAGCAAGATAGAGTTCGTGCTCATTAAAGTTTAGATTAATTATGGATATTGAACTTGAGTTAACCCTTTAGAGTCGAACATTTGAATTAAAAAGAAGGGATTCTTTGAGAGGATCTGGGAAAAATTGATCGTTTATTTGAGTCATGACACCAACTAGATAAATGCCGAGCTAGATATTGGAAGATTGTGTTATATGGAACTAGATGTTATGTTTGTGCGAATATTGAAATATTTCTAGATAACCAACATTGTTACTTTTTCATATTTTATTTGGTAAGTGTACCACACTGTCTTATTCAGATGTATTTATTTATTTATCTCCTTTGTTTATTTATTCATTTATTTTTGTTCTTTTTCTTATTTTATTTTATTTATCTTCATGATGTTGTACTGTTTTGTATATATCTCTGTGAAAAATCAATAAAAACTGAAGAGAAAAAAAAGAAAGGATGCTTTATTTTACATCGTATCAAATGTAAAACATCGGGGTCAGATTTAATGAGATCATGTCACTGGTTATCCAGACCCATTACTGACCACACTGATAATGTCACTGCTTATCCAGACCATTCATTGACAACACTGATAATGCCACTGCTTATCCAGACCCATCACTGACCACACTGATAATGTTACTGCTTATCCAGACCCATCACTGACCAAACTGATAATGTCACTGCTTATCCAGACCCATCACTGACCACACTGATAATGTCACTGCTTGTCCAGACCCATCACTGACCAAACTGATAATGTCACTGCTTGTCCAGACCCATCGCTGACCACACTGATAATGTCACTACTTATCCAGAGAGAAAGAGAGTGAAGAGTGTGGGGAGGAAGAGGAGATGAGTGTGGGGAGAAAGGGAGCTGTGTGGGGAGAGAAAGGGGAGGAGTGGAGAGAAAGGAGGAGGATTGTGGGGATGGAGGGTGGGAAGAAAGGGAGTGTGGGGAGAGGAATTTAATAGTGTGGGGAGAGAGAGGTAGTGGGGAGAGAGAGGAGGCAGGATGACCGTGGTGAGCGAGCGGGGAGTGTGGAGAGAGACGGGGAGTGTGGGGAGAATGATGGGGAGGAGTGTGGGGAGAAAGGTGGTTTTAGGGGACAGGGGAGGGAGGAGTGTGAGAGAGAGGGAGGAAGGTTTGTGTGGAGAGAGAGTGGGAGGAATGTGGGGATGGAGGGGGTGGAGTGGGGAAGAGGGAGAGGAGGTGGGTGTGGGAGAGAGGAAGGTGTGTGGGGTGAGAGAGAGGAAGGAGTGTTGGGGAGGAGGGGGATTGTGGAGAGAAAGGAGGAATGTGGGAATTGAGAGGGGAGGACTGTGGGGAGAGGGAGGGGAGGAGTGGGGATACGGAGGGAGAGGAGTGTGAGAGAACGGGAGGAGGGATTGTGTGGAGAGAGAAAGGATGCAGGGGGGAGTGTGGGAGAGGGAGAGGAGGTGGGTGGGGGATATAGGAAAATGTAGCAAGAGAACGGGAGGAGTGTGGGGAGAGGGGGAGGAGTGGGGAGACAGTGTGGGAGGAGTGTGAAAGAGAGGGAGGAAGGATAGTGTGGAGAGCGAGTTAGAGGAATGTGAGGATGGAGGGGAGGAGTGGGGAGAGTGAAACGAGGGTAGGGGAGGAATGTAGCGAGAGCGAGGGGTACAGGGGAAAGAGGTACAAGAGGAGTGATGGGAGAGAGTGGAGGAGTGGGGAGTGAGTGGAGGAATGTGGCTGAGAAATGGGAGGGGAGGGATAGAGGAAGGAGTGAGGCGAGAGAGGGGAGGTATGTGGGGAGAGAGAGATGGGGCAGAGAATGGACGAACGGGGGAGAGAGGTGAGGAGATAGAGGTGGAGGTGTGTGGGGAATGAGGGGGAATGTGGGGAGAGAGTGGGGGAATGGGGGAGACAGAGGGGGAGGAGTGTGGGGACACAGAATGAGAGGAGTGGTGAGTGTGTGGGGAGAAAGACAGAGTGTGGGGTGGAGAATGAGAGGAGAGTGGGGAGAGAGGGGGTGTGGAGGGAGATGGGGAGGTGTGTGGGGAGAGAGATTGGAGGTGGCAGGACAGAGGGGAGTGTCGGGAGAGAGTGGGGAGGAGTGTGGAGAGAGGGGAGGAGATGGGAAGTCAGACGGTCAGAAAATTGGGGAGAGAGACGGGGGATCGGTATGGGAGAGAGAGAATGGACGGAGGGGGAGGGAGAGAGGCAGAGAGAGTGAGGAGTGTTGGGGAGACGCATTATGTGTTACTCACATGTATGCAGGAGAAAGATATTTATTCATTTTAACCACTGCCTATTAAAATGAAAATAACAAATAAAAACGTCTGCACCGGCCAACGTGGATAGAACAGCAAGATGCAGTGAGAGCTCATTAGAGATGAGATTAATTACTGATAGTGTCACTGCTTATCCAGACCCATCACTGACCACACTGATAATGTCACTGCTTATCCAGACCCATCACTAACCACACTGATAATGTCACGGCTTATCCAGACCCATCACTAACCACACTGATAATGTCACTGCTTATCCAGACCCATCACTGACCACACAGATAATGTCACTGCTTATCCACACCCATCACTGACCACATTAACGTAACACACAGGTATGTTCTTTGGATCATCCATTCCAAGGACATCTCACATACTGTAACAACCAGCTACCCAGTTCCATCGCACGCTGCTCAGATATATTTTCACCAGTGACAACATTGACAACATTTGCCTCGTGCTGATTGGTACGGACACCTCTGAACTCACTGATGGTTTCACGTCCCATCTGCTTATGATTCTGAACGCATTTGCGCTACAAATGAATACCCATAAACAGAAAAATCAAGACTTAACTGTTCCTCCAAGTTCCAGCGCTTTCCTCAGTTGTACTTCAAATATCTGCGAGGCCCTTTTGTGTAGTTCTGGTCACCATATTACAGATATGATGTCCTGTTGCCAGAGACAGTGCGGAACAGATTCACCAGGATGTTATCTGGAATGGACAGCGTTAGTTTGAAGACAGAATCAATTGGGTGGGATTGTTCTCCTTGGAGCGCAGGAGGACGAGGGGTGATCTTATAGACATGTTTTAGATCATGAAAGGAATAGATGTAGTGGATGCTCGGATTTTCCTGCCCTGAATAGGCGAATCGAGGTCCAGAGGACATACGTTTAAGTTGAAGGGAAAATCATTGAATAGGAATCTGAGGGGTAACTTTTTCACACAATGGGTGGTGGATGTATGGAACAAACTGCCAGATGAGGAATTTGAGGCAGGGACTATCCCAACATTTATGAAATAGTTAGACAGGTTGGGTACATGAATAGGACAGGTTTGGTGGGATATGGACCAAATGCAGACAGGTGGAACTAATGTAGATGGGGCCTGATGGCTGGTGTGGGCAAGTTGGGCTGAAGGGCCTGATTCCACACCATATCACTCTATGACTATGAGTACAGGGCTGAACTACCTCCTCTGGCACCTCGTTCCACACACCCACCACCCTTTGTGTGAAAAATACCCCTCAGGTTCAGATTAAATTTCACCCCCTCATCTTAAAACTGCTCCCCATGGTTCCTGCATCCCCTTCTCTGTGCGTCTGCCAGATCTATTCCTCTCATTATTTTGTTGATCTGTAGAAGATCATCCCTCATCCTCCTGCATCAAGAGATATAGGCCTCGGTTGCAGTTCATCGGTACCGACACTTCAGAACTCACTGGTGGTTTCACTTCCCATGTGCGTCTGATTGTGAACACACTTGCACGACAGCTGAACATCCAAACAAAGAATAACCAAGACTTAACTGCTCCTCCAAGTGCAGCGCTCTCCTACGTCGTACTTCAAATATCTGCGAGGCCCTTTTGTGTAGTTCTGGTCACCATATTATACAAATGATGTCCCGTTGCCAGAGGCAGTGCGGAACAGATTCATCAGGATGTTATTTGGAATGGACAGCGTTAGTTTGAGGACAGATTTGATCGGGTGGGATTTATCTCATTGGAGCAAGAATGCAGAGGGATGACCTTACTGAGGCTTGTAAAATTATGTCAACTATAGTAGGGTTGAGTAGATGGTCACAGTTATTTCCCAGGCTGTGAGATTCTAAACCCAGAGAACTTACGTTTATTCGAAAGAGGAGAGGTTTAAGGGAATTCTGACTTCAAACAATCTTTTCATTTGAGGCGGTGGGGATAGATACCATCACAGCAAATAAACAGCATTTAGACAGCCGTTGTTTCGGATAGGAATGGAGGGATATGGGACAAATACAGGTGAATGAGATTACCGTAGATATGCATCTCGGTCCGAATGGACGAGTCGGGCCGAAGGGCCTGTTTCCCTGCAGTTCCCATGACTGGAATCAGCGGTTCTGTAATCACTAATGTGCTCTGTCATCGGCCTCCCCAGTTGTAGCCACATAGCAGACACATCACTGACTGCACAACAGTGGCGATACTGTATTGGGTGGTGGTGTCACCAACAACGGAGGCACATTGTTCATCTCCCCCACAAGTGTCCAACAGGTGCTTCACTCTCCTCAAACTAAACTCTAGCCTAGAAATCCGAGGAATTACACGCCAACAGGTGTCGAATTTTCTCAAACCTGCAGTTTAAACAACAACACGATATAACTGCCTATCATATACGTTGGTCGTTTTAATATGTCTCAGATCATTGAAGTGTTTCTTTCAGTTTCTATGTGTGCCAAATATATACAGCAGGAAGGGAGAAACGCTCTCGTATTAATTAATAAATAGGCACAGAAATACAGACTGAGTGTGTGTGAGAGCTCTCTTGAATTAACTGGAATTTAGGATGAGAGGTGATCTTGACGAAACATATAGAATTCTGAAGAAGGGTCTCCACCCATTCCTTCTCCCAAGAGATGCTGCCTGTCCCGCTGAGTTACTCCAGCTTTTTGTGTCTATGTTCTGTTTAAACCAGCATCTGCAGTTCCTTCTTACACATATACAATTCTTAAGGGATTGGACAGGCTAGATAGAGGAAAAATGTTCCCGATGCTGTGGGAGTCCAGAACAGGGATCACAGTTTACGAATAAGGGGTAGCTCAATTATTACTGAGATGAGGAAAAACTGAACTGTCGTCGGCCTCCCCAGTTGAGATGAATTGTGAATCTGTGGAATCAGAGGGGTAATTTTTCACATAAAGCATGGTGGGTGTGTGGAACGAGCTGCCAGAGGAGGTAGTTCAAACCTGTACCCATAGAGTCATAGAGTGATATGGTGTGGAAACAGGCCCTTCGGCCCAACTTGCCCACTCCAGCCAAAATGCCACATCTACACTAGTCCCACCTGTCTGCATTTGGTCCATTTCCCACCAAACCTGTCCTATTCATGCACCTGTCTAACTGTTTCATGAATGTTGGGATAGTCCCTGCCTTAAATACCTCCTCTGGCAGTTTGCTCCATTCATCCAACACCCACTGTGTGAAAATGTTACCCCTCAGATTCCTATTGAATCATTTCCCCTTCACCTTAAACGTATGTCCTCTAGACCTCGATTCTCCTAATCAGGGCAGGAGAAGCTGAGCATCTACCCGATCTATTCCTTTCATGATCTAAAGCATGTCTATAAGATCACCCCTCATCCTCCTGCGCTCCAAGGAGACCAATCCCACCCAATTGATTCTGTCTTCAAACTAACGCTGTCCATTCCAGATAACATTCTGGTGAATCTGTTCCACACTGTCTCTGGCAACACGACATTGTTTCTATAATATGGTGACCAGAACTACACAAAATGGTCTCGCAGATATTTGAAGTACGACTGAGGAAAGCGCTGCACTTGGAGGAACAGTTAAGTCTTGATTTTTCTGTATTTTGGTGTTCATTTGTAGTGCAAGTGTGTTCAGAATCAGACGCAGATGGGAAGTGAAACCATCAGCGAGTTCAGAGGTGTCCGTGCCAATCAGCACGAGGCAAATGCTGTCAAAGGTGTCAATGGTGAAAATATATCTGAGCAGCGTGCGATGGAACTGGGTAGCTGGTTGTTACAGTATGTGAGATGTTCTTGGATTGGATGATACAAAGAACATACCTGTGCGTGACGTTAATTCAGGATTCAGGATTCAGGATATCTTTATTTGTCATCCAAAAAACATTTTTTTTGGACGAGATTTCGTCAGTGATGTGTCTGGATAAGCAGTGACATTATCAGTGTGGCCAGTGATGGGCCTGGGTAAGCCGTGACATTGTCAACGTGGTCAGTGATGGGTCTGGATAAGCAGTGTCATTATTAGCGTGGTCAGTGATGGGTCAGGATAATCAGTGACCTGATCAGTGTGGTCAGCGATGGTGAGTAATTGTGCTATGCCATTCACCCAGTGGGGACTATTAGTTCCAGCCGGTGAACACAAGGCGAGGTTCTGTTCAATCTGCAGTTTATTTTTTTATTGAACTACTTCAGACCAGTTGACAGGTTGATGCTAATTCAAACCCACAGACATGACAGCAAAGTCGTTCTGAGCGTTAATGACCAACTCACCCGTCTATGCTGTCCACAGTGGTTTCGAAACATAGAAACAAAGAAAATACTTGCAGGAGTAGGCCATTTGTCCTTTTGAGCCCGCACCGCCATTCAACATGATCATGGCCGACCATCCTAAATCAGTACCCCGTTCCTAATTTCTCCCCGTGCAACTTTATTCCGTTAGCCCTAAGAGCTATATCTGACTCTCCCATGAAAACCTCCTGTGAATTGACCTCCACTGCCTTCTGTGGCAGAGATTTCCACAGATTCACAATTCATCTCAACTGGCGAGGCCGAGGACAGATCAGTTTTTCCTCATCTCAGTAATAATTGAGCTACCCCTTATTCGTAAACTGTGATCCCTTTTCTGGACTCCCACAACATCGGGAATATTTTTCCTGTATCTAGCCTGTCCAATCCCTTAAGATATGTATATGTGTAAGAAGGAACTGCAGATGCTGGTTTAAATAGAAGATAGACACAAAACGCTGGAGTAACTCAGCGGGACAGGCAGCATCTCTTGGGAGAAGGAATGGGTGGAGACCCTTCTTCAGAATTCTACATGTTTCGACAAGATCCCCTCTCATCCTAAATTCCAGTGAATTTAAGAGAGCTCTCACACGCACTCAGTCTGTATTTCTGTGCCTATATATGAACTAATTCAAGAGAGCGTTTCTCGCTTCCTGCTGTGTATAACTGACACACAGAGAAACTGAAAGAAACACTTCAATGATCAGAGACATATTAAAATGACCAACGTATATGACAGGCAGTTATATCATTTTGTTGTTTAAACTGCAGGTGTGAGAACTTTCGACACCTATTTGCGTTTAATTCCTCGGATGTCCAGGCTAGAGTTTAGTTTGAGGAGAGTGAAACACCTGTTGGACACTTGTGAGGGTGATGAACAATGTGCCTCCGTTGTTGGTGACACCACCACCCAATACAGTATCGCCACTGTTGTGCAGTCAGTGATGTGTCTGCAATGTGGCTACAACTGGGGAGACCGATGACAGAGCACATTAGAGATAACAGAACCTCTGATTCCAGTCATGGGAACAGCAGGGAAACAGGTCCTTCGGCCCGACTGCAGACCGAGATGCCTATCTACGGTAATCTCATTCACCTGTATTTGTCCCATATCCGTCCATTTCCATCCGAAACAAATGGCTGTCCAAATGCTGTTTATTTGCTGTGATGGTATCTGTCCCCACCGCCTCAAAAGAAAATATTGTTCCATCGTTGAAGTCAGAATTCCCTTAAATCTCTCCCCTTTCAATTAAACGTACGTTCTCCAGGTTTAGATTCTCCCAGCCTGGGAAATAACTGTGACCATCTACTTAACCCTGCTGTAGTTGACATAATTTTACATGCCTCAGTAAGGTCGTCCCTCTGCATTATTGCTCCAATGAGATCAATCCCACCTGATCAAATCTGTCCTCAAACTAACGCTGTCCATTCCAGATAACATCCTGGTGAATCTGTTCCGCACCGCCTCTGGCAATAGGACATCATTTGTGTAATATGGTGACCAGAACTACACAAAAGGGCTTCGCAGATATTCGAAGTACGACTGAGGAGAGCGCTGCACTTGGAGGAGCAGTTAAGTCTTGATTATTCTTTATTTGGATGTTCACCTGTAGTGCAAATGTATTCAAAATCAGACGCACGTGGGAAGTGAAACCATCAGTGAGTTCAGAAGTGTCAGTACCGCTGACCTGGAACCGAGGCAGAAAGGTGAATGAACTGTAGAGCAGAGCGATCTAGGACGACAGGTACATCGTGTATTGAATGTAGCGTCACGGGTTGATAGTGTGGTCAAAAAGACTTTTGTAACATTGGCCGCCTTCGGTCATAGCATTGTGTATAGATATACGGAGGTTATGTTGCCGTTGTGTAAGACGTTGGTGAGGCCGCATTTGGAATATTGTGTTCTGTTGTGGGCACCATGATACAGGAAAGATGGTGTCAATCTGGAAAGGTGATAGAGGAGATTTACGAGGATGTTACCAGGAACAGTGGGCCTGATCTGGAGGGACAGGTTCAGCAGGCTGGTACTATATCCCTTGGTGCATATAGGCTAGTACTATATCCCTTGGTGCATATAGGCTAGTACTATATCCCTTGGTGCATATAGGCTAGTACTATATCCCTTGGTGCATATAGGCTAGTACTATATCCCTTGGTGCATATAGGCTAGTACTATATCCCTTGGTGCATATAGGCTAGTACTATATCCCTTGGTGCATATAGGCTAGTACTATATCCCTTGGTGCATATAGGCTAGTACTATATCCCCTGGTGCATATAGGCTAGTACTATATCCCTTGGTGCATATAGGCTAGTACTATATCCCTTGGTGCATATAGGCTAGTACTATATCCCTTGGTGCATATAGGCTAGTACTATATCCCTTGGTGCATATAGGCTAGTACTATATCCCTTGCTGCAGGAGGATGAGGGATGATCTTCTACAGTTGGACAATATAATGAGAGGAATAGATCTGGTAGATGCACAGAGAAGGGGAATCAAGAACCAGGGGGCTAGGTTTAAGATGAGGTGGGGGGGGGTGGTTTAATCGGAACCTGAGGGGTATTTTTCACACAAAGGTTGGGGGGGTGTGGAACGAACTGCCAGAGGAGGTAGTTCAGCCCTGTACTCATAGAGTCATAGAGTGATATGGTGTGGAATCAGGCACTTTGGCCCAACTTGCCCACACCAGCAAACAGGCCCCATCTACATTAGTTCCACCTGTCTGCATTTGGTCCATATCCCACCAAACCTGTCCTATTCATGTACCCAACCTGTCTAACTGTTTCACAAATATTGGGATAGCCCCTGCCTCAAATACCTCCTCAGGCAGTTTGTTCCATACATCCACCACCCATTGTGTGAAAAGGTCACCCCTCAGATTCCTATTCGATCATTTTCCATTCAACTTAAACGTATGTCCTCTGGACCTCGATTCTCCTACTCAGGGCAGGAGAAGCTGAGCATCTACCCGATCTATTCCTTTCATGATCTAAAACACGTCTATGAGATTACCCCTCGTCCTCCTGCGCTCCAAGAAGACCAAGCCCAGCCAATTGATTATGTCTTCAAACTAACGCTGTCCATTCCAGATAACATCCTGGTGAATCTGTTCCGCGCTGTCTCTGGCAACAGGACATCATATCTGTAATATGGTGACCAGAACTACACAAAAAGGCCTTGCAGATATTTTAAGTACAACTGAGGAGAGCACTGGAACTTGCAAGAGCAGTTAAGTCTTGATTTTTCTGTATTTGGGTGATCATTCGTAGTGTAAGTGTGTTCAGAATCAGACGCAGATGGGAAGTGAAACCATCAGTGAGTTCAGAGGTGTCCGTACCAATCAGGACGGGGCAAATGTTGTCAAAGGTGGTGAAAATATATTTGAGCAGCATGCGATGGAACTGGGTAGCTGGTTGTTACAGTATGTGAGATGTCCTTGGAATGGATGACACAAAGAACATACCTGTGTGTGACGTCAGTGTGGTCAATGATGGGTCTGGATTAGCAGTGACATTATCAGTGTGGTCAATGATGGGTCCGGATAAGCAGTGACATTATCAGTGTGGTCAGTGATGGGTCTGGATAAGCAGTGACATTATCAGTGTGGTCAGTGATAGGTCCGGATAAGCAGTGACATTATCAGTGTGGTCAGTGATGGGTCTGGATAAGCAGTGACATTATCAGTGTGGTCAGTGATAGGTCCGGATAAGCAGTGACATTATCAGTGTGGTCAATGATGGGTCCGGATAAGCAGTGACATTATCAGTGTGGTCAGTGATGGGTCTGGATAAGCAGTGACATTATCAGTGTGTCAATGATGGGTCTGGATAAGCAGTGACATTATCAGTGTGGTCAATGATGGGTCCGGATAAGCAGTGATATTATCAGTGTGGTCATGATGGGTCTGGATAAGCAGTGACATTATCAGTGTGGTCAGTGATGGGTCTGGATAAGCAGTGACATTATCAGTGTGGTCAGTGATGTGTCTGGATAAGCAGTGACATTATCAGTGTGGTCAGTGATGGGTCTGGATAAGCAGTGACATTATCAGTGTGGTCAGTGATGGGTCTGGATTAGCAGTGACATTATCAGTGTGGTCAATGATGGGTCCGGATAAGCAGTGACATTACCAGTGTGGTCAATGATGGGTCTGGATAAGCAGTGACATTATCAGTGTGGTCAGTGATGGGTCTGGATAAGCAGTGACATTATCAGTGTGGTCAGTGATGTGTCTGGATAAGCAGTGACATTATCAGTGTGGTCAGTGATGGGTCTGGATAAGCAGTGACATTATCAGTGTGGTCAGTGATAGGTCCGGATAAGCAGTGACATTATCAGTGTGGTCAGTGATAGGTCTGGATAAGCAGTGATATTATCAGTAATTAATCTCATCTCTAATGAGCTCTCACTGCATCTTGCTGTTCTATCCGCGTTGGCAGGTGCAGACATATTTATTTGTTATTTTCATTTTAATAGGCAGTGGTTAAAATGAGTAAATAACTTTCTCCGGCATACAAGTGATAGAGTAACACATAATGCGTCTCCCCCAACACTCCTCACTCTCTCTGCCTCTCTCCCTCCCCCTCCGCCATTCACTCTCCCCACATACTAATCCCCCTCTTGCTCACCAATTTTCCGACCCTCTGACTTCCCACCTCCTCCCTTCTCTCCACACTCCTCCCCACTATCTCCCCACACTCCTCTCTGTCCTGCCACACTCCTCTAATCTCTCTCCCCACACTGCTCCCCCTCTCTCTCCGCACTTCCTCTCTCCCCACTCTCCTCTCACTCTCCATCCCCACACTCCGTCTTTCTCCCCACACACTCACTACTCCTCCCCCTCTGTCTCCCCACACTCCTCCCCCTCTCTCTCTCCCCACATTCCTCCCCATCTCTCTCCCCACGCACAACCCCCTCTCTGCCCACACTCCTCCCCCTCTCTCCCCACACCCCCTCTATCTCTCCCAATATTCCACCACCCTCCAGTCACTCCTATCCCTCTCTCTCCCCTCCTCTCTGTCCCCATCCCTCCACTCTTTCCATACCATCCTTCCTCCCTCTCTCTCACACTCCTCCCTCCCCTGTCCCCTAAAACAACCTATTTCCCCACACTCCTCCCCGTCATTTAACCCACACTCCCCCTCTCTCCCACCACACTCCCCCTCGCTCTCCACATTCATCCTACCTTCTCTCTCTTCCCACAGTATTCAATTCCTCTCCCCACATCCCCTCTCTTCCCATCCTCCATTCCCACACTCCTCCTCCTTTCACTCCACTCCTCCCCTTTCTCTCCCCACACACCTTCCTCTCTCCCCACTCACCTCCCTTACTCTCCACATTCCTTCCCTCTTCCTCTCCACAATCCTCACTCTCTCTCTCTCTCTCTTTCTCTCTCTCTCTGGATAAGCAGTGACATTATCAGTGTGGTCAGTGATGGGTCTGGATAAGCAGTGACATTATCAGTGTGGTCAGTGATGGGTCTGGATAAGCAGTGACATGATCACATTAAATCTGACCCCGATGTTTTACATTTGATACGATGTAAAATAAAGGATCCTTTCTTTTTTTCAATCAGATTTTATTGATTTTTCACAGAGATATATACAAAACAGTACATCATCGACATAAATAAAATAAAATAAGAAAAACATCAAAAATGAATAAATAAATAAAGGTGATAGATAAATAAATAAATGCATATGCATAAGACAGTGTGGTACACTTACTAAATAAAATATTAAAAAGTAACAATGATTGGTTATCTCGAGATATTTCAATATTCGCACAAACATACCATCTAGTTCTATATAACACAATCTTCCAATATCTAGCTCGGCATTTATCTAGTTGGTGTCATGGCTCAAATAAACGATCCATTTTTCCCAGATCCTCTCAAAGAATCCCTTCTTTTTAAGTCAAATGTTCGACTCTAAAGGTTCAACTCAAGTTCAATATCCATAATTAATCTAAACTTTAATGAGAACTAACTCCATTTCGCTGCTCGATCCACGCTGGTAAACACGGCAGCTGAAGATGCATTAACTTGTTATTTTCTTCTTAATTAACACAGGTTAGAAATGGTAATGAACTCTCTCCGGCATACATTTGAAAGAATAATACACAACGCTGACAATTAAAACGTATCTTCAGATCTGAGAAAGGGGGAGTTGAGTAACTGTGCTCTTCCCTTCGCCCAGTGGGAATATTAATTCCAGGCGGTGAACACTACCTGTGGGTCTATTCAATCTGCAGTTTATTTTGTAGTGAACTACTTCAGACCAGTCGACAGGTAGATGTGAATTCAAACCCTCAGGCCAGACAACAAGGTCGTTCTGAGAGTAAATGACCAACTCATCCGTCTGGGCTGTCTACACAGCGGCACAGAGAAAGCTGCCACACACGCAGACTTTATTTGTGTGCTTATTTATCAAGTAGTTCAAGCGAGAAAATCTCCCGTCGTGCAGTGCAAACCTGGCACTCGTAGACACTGAAATAAACACTTCAATGATCAAGGACTATTATAAAAATGACCAATGTATATGACAGGCAAATTATGTTATGTTTTTTGCATCTTTGAGCAATGTGGACACCTGCTGATGTTTAATTCCTCTGATTTCAAGGCTACAGTTTAGCGGTAACCTAATATCCAAGAACATAAATGTGTATAGTAAAAGCTTATTTAGGTATGTCAAGAGTTTAAAAAATGGTAAGATAAATGTGGGTCCCTTGAAGACAGAAGCAGGCGAATTTAATAAGGAAACAAGGAAATGGCAGACGAGCTGACCAGGTACATTGGATCTGTCTTAATAAGGAAGACACAATCAATCTCCCAGATGTACTAGTGGACGGAGGTCTTAGGGTGACGGACGAACTGAAGGAAATTCACATTAGGCAGGAAATGGTGTTGGGTAGACTGACGGGATTGAAGGCTGATAAATCCCCAGGGCCTGATGGTCTACATCACAGGGTACTTAAGGAAGTGGCTCTAGAAATTGTGGACGAATTGTGATGATTTTCCAATGTTCTATAGATTCAGGAGCAGTTCCCGTGGATTGGACGGTAGCTAATGTTATTCCACTTTTTAAAAAAGGAGGGAGACAGAAAATGGGAAACATAGAAAATAGGTACAGGAGTAGTCCATTCGGCCCTTCGAGCCTGCACCGCCATTCAATATGATTATGGCTGATCATCCAGCTCAGTAACCTCTACCTGCCTTCTCTCCATACCCCCTGATCCCTTTAGCCACAAGGGCTACTTCTAACTCCCTCTTAAATATAGCCAATGAACTGGCCTCAACTACCTTCTGTTTATAGAGAATTCCACAGACTCACCACTCTCTGTGTGAAGAAATGTTTTCTCATCTCGGTCCTAAATGACTTCCCCCTTATCTTTAAGCTGTGACCCCTGGTTCTGAACTTCCCCAACATCGGGTACAATCTTCCCGCATCTAGCCTGTCCAACCCCTTAAGAATTTTATGTTTCTATAAGATCCCCCCTCAGTCTTCTAAATTCCAGCGAGTATAAGCCTAGTCGATCCAGTCTTTCTTCATATGAAAGTCCTGCCATCCCAGGGATCAATCTGGTGAACATTCTCTGTACTCCCTCTAAGGCTAGAATCTCTTTCCTCAGATTAGGAGACCAAAATTTCAGCAATCTCACCAATGCCCTGTACAACTGCAGCAGAACCTCCCTGCTCCTATACTCAAATCCTCGCGCTATGAATGCCAACATACCATTCGCTTCCTTCACTGCCTGCTGCACCTGCATGCCTACTTTCAATGACTGGTGTACCACGACACCCAGGTCTCGTTGCACCTCCCCTTTTCCCTCTGATCTCCCTCTCTCTCACACATTCTCTCCATCCACCACAAAACTCAACACATCAAGTAATGAATTGTTAAAATCTTTTAATATATAAAAGAGACAGAGAGAGAGACAGAGAGAGAGAGGGAGAGAGAGAGACAGAGAGAGAGACAGAGAGAGAGACAGAGAGAGAGACAGAGAGAGAGAGACAGAGAGAGAGACAGAGAGAGAGACAGAGAGTGGAGAGAGACAGGAGAGAGAGAGACAGAGAGAGAGACAGAGAGAGAGACAGAGAGAGAGAGACAGAGAGAGAGACAGAGAGAGACACAGAGAGAGAGACAGAGAGAGAGAGACAGAGAGAGAGACAGAGAGAGAGACAGAGAGAGAGACAGAGAGAGAGACAGAGAGAGAGACAGAGAGAGAGACAGAGAGAGAGACAGAGAGAGAGACAGAGAGAGAGAGACAGAGAGAGAGACAGAGAGAGAGACAGAGAGAGAGAGACAGAGAGAGAGAGACAGAGAGAGAGACAGAGAGAGAGACAGAGAGAGAGAGACAGAGAGAGAGACAGGGAGAGAGAGAGAGAGAGAGAGAGAGAGAGAGAGAGAGAGAGAGAGAGAGAGACAGAGAGAGAGACAGAGAGAGAGAGACAGAGAGAGAGAGACAGAGAGAGAGACAGAGAGAGAGAGGACAGAGAGAGAGAGACAGAGAGAGAGAGACAGAGAGAGAGAGAGACAGAGAGAGAGAGACAGAGAGAGAGAGACAGA
>NW_027602496.1:0-34618 GCF_053455715.1 Rhinoraja longicauda
TTACTGCCCTCTCTCTTCCACCTCTCTTTAGGTGCCCTGTCTCCCTCCCATCTCTCCCCTCTCGCTCTCACACCTCTCTCTTCCTCGTCCCTCTCCCCTCAACTCTCTCCCCCTCTTATTCCCCTCTCTCACTCTCCCCCCTCCCCCTGTCCTGAAACACCACCACCTATTCAGTGTAGATGTTGACCATCATGGGGACTGGACTCTGGATAAGGGGTGGGGTGGGGGATGGTGATATTTCGTGGTTACGGGAGTAAACGACCTTTCTGTTGTCCTCTGGTGGGAACAGGAGGCAAAAGTCGGCCATCTTGAAACAGGCCGAAAACTCGCCCTCCTCTACCTGTTTCACCTTTTCCCTTTTTATTTCAGATGCAGCACGGAAACAGGCCATTCAGCCCACCGAGTCCGTTCCGACCAGCGATCGCCCGTTCACAGATTTATTAATTTAGAGATATAGCGCAGAAACTAAACTAATATACCAAACATTCCACACCCTCTCTCTCTCCCCTTCTCTCTCTCTCACACTCACCCCATCTCCCTCTCATCCCTTTTGACTAAATATACTAAACTAAATTAAACTATATTAATATTTGATACCCTGCCCCCCTCCACTTTATAATAAAATTTACAATATATTAAGCTAATATTTGTTATCCCCTCTCTCCCCCTCCCCTCCCTATCTCTCCCTCTCCCTCTCTCTCTCTCTCTCTCTCTCTCTCTCTCTCTCTCTCTCTCTCTCTCTCTCTCTCCTCTTTCTCTCCCACTGTATAAGGAAAACATTAAAAAGAATAAATTAAACAACTAATATTTGATACCCCCTCTCCCCCTCTTTCTACCCTATCACTCTCCCTCTCCACCCTTTCTCTCTCTTTCTCTCTCCCCTCTCTCTCACCCTCTCTCAATCTTTCTCTCACCCTCTCTCTCTCACCCCCTCTCTCTTTCGCCTTTTTATCTCCCCCCTGTGATATCACAGTCAGTGAAAATGGTGAGCAAGAATTAAAGCAGGAACTTTTTCAGATTGGAAAGTGAGCTGAAAAATAGCAAATGGTGTTTGTTGCAGGTAAGTGTGAGGTTTAAATTTTGGGAAGTCATACCAGGGCATGATCTTCACCGTGAATGATAGTTTGCTGGGGAGTGTTGTAGAGCAGAGGGATCGCAGAACAAAAGCACATAGTTGCAAAAAAAGGGACGTAACAGGGGGATAGGGTGGTGGAGAAGGTTTTTTTGGCCCACTGTCTTCATCAGCCAGTGAATAAAATTTAAAAGTTGGAAAGTTATGTTCAGTTGGACAAGACGTTAGTGAGGACGCACTTGGAGTAATGTGCATATTTTTAGCCACCGTGTTTGGGCAATATGCCACTAATTTGTAAAGAGCGCTGAATATATTATCGAACAAGTTGCCCGGAGACAAGGTTCGGAGCTCGAGGGAAAGGCTGGACACGCCAGGACTTTATTCCATGGAGCTCAGTAGAGAGAGCAGTGATCTCATGGAGGTGCACAGTATCATAGGGAGTGCCATAGTAATAACCCTACGACATTTGGACAGGTACATGAGGACACTGGTTAGTGGCCAATTAGTGGGCAATCAGGAGATGAGTGGGCAAAATTAGAGCACGTAGTATAGGGGGCAGTGTATTCACATGGATAGAAAATTGGTTGGCAGATAGGAAACAAAGAGTAGGAATTAATGGGTCCCTTTCGCAATGGCAGGCAGTGACTAATGGGGTAGCGCAAGGCTCGGTTCTGGGACCGCAGCCATTTACAATCCATATATAGATGATTTTGATGAAGGAATAAAAAGTAACATAAGCAGATTTGGAGATGACACAAAGCTGGGTGGCATGATGAACTGTGAAAAAGATGCTATGAGGATGCAGGGTGGATTGTATAGGTTGGGTGAGTGGGCAGATGCAGTGTAATGTGGATAAATGGGAGGTTATCCACTTTGGTGGCAAGAACAAGAAGGCAGATTATTATCTGAATGGTGTCCGATTATGATAAGGGGAAGTGCAACAAGACCTGGGAATCCTTGTAGATCAGTCAATAAAAGTAAGCATGCAGGTACGGCAGGCAATGAAGAAAGCTAATGGCATGTTAGCCTTCGCAACGAGAGGATTTGAGTACAGGAGCAAAGAGATCCTTCTGCAGTTGTACAGGGCCCTGGTGAGACCACATCTGAGGTATTGTGTGCACATTTGGTCTCCCAATTTGTGGAAGGACATTCTTGCTATTGAGGGAATGCAGCGCAGGTTCACGAGGTTAATTCGCAGGATGGCGGGACTGTCATATGATGAAAGAATGGAGCGACTGGGCTTGTATTCACTGGAGTTTAGAAGGATGAGAGGGGATCTTATAGAAACAGATAAAATTATTAAGGGATGCAGGAAACATGTTTCTGATGTTGGGGGAGTCCAGAACCAGATGCCACAGTTTAAGAATCAGGTGTAGGCCATTTAGTACTGAAATGAAGAAAAACTCTTTCACCCAGAGAGTTGTGAAGTTATGAAATTCTCAAAGGTCAGACTGGGAGTGGGAGGGCGAGTTGAAGTGCTCAGCCACCGGGTCTGACCTTTCTGTCATGGGCCTCTCCAGTGCCATAGTGAGGCCAACTGGAAATTGGAGGAACAGCACCTCATATTTCGCTTGGGCAGCTTGCAGCCCAGCGGTATGTACATTGACATCTCCAACTTTAGACATTTCCTCTGTCTCTCTCTGAAGAAGGGTCTCGACCCGAAGCGTCACCTATTCCCGCGCGGGCTAATGTGACACACTCTCTCCCCTTTCACTCTCCCCTTCCCTCTCTCACACTCACCCCATCTCTCTCTCTCTCTCTCTCTCCTCTCCTTTGACTAAATAAACTAAACTAAATTAAAGAGCTCTAGGGGCGAGCGGAAGCTAGGAAGATGGGGAGAAGCAGGCACAGGTTACTGATTGTGGATGATCTGCCATGATCACAATGAATGGCGGTGTTGGCACGAAGGGACAAATGGCCTCCTGCGCCTATATTCTACGTTTCTATGTCTCTAAACTAAAAATAATCTCTCCCCTTTCTCTCCCCCCTCACAATAATCAATTAATTCACAATAATAAACTAAACTAATATTTGATATTCTTTCTCGCATTCCATTTTATAATAAATTCAACAATAAACTAAACTAATATTTGTTACCCACTCTCTCTCCCTCCCCCTCACTCTCTCTCCCCTCTTTCTCTACTTCTCTTTCCCTCCCCCCCATTTTATAAGACTACATTTACAACAATCAATTAAAATAAATTAATATTTGATACCAACTCCCCGCTCCCTCTCTCCCCACTCTCCCCTCCCCTCCCCTCCCTCTCCCGACCTCTCCTATCTCTCCCCTCTCTCTGCCCTCTCCCTCTCTCCTTTTTCTCCCCAGTCTCTCTCTTCCCCAGTCTCTCCACCTCTCCCTCCCCCTCTCTCTCTCTTCCCCTCGCCTCATTTCTCTCTCTCTCCTCTCTTTTGACTAAATAAAATAAACTGTTAAAATAAAAACTAAACTCTCCCCTCTCTTCCTCCTCTCTCTCCCCCTCTCTCTCCCTCTCCCTTTCTCCCCCTCTCGCTTCCCCCTCTATCTCACCTCTCTCTCACTTCCCCCTCTCTCTCCTCTCTTTCACTCTTCCTCCTCTTTCTCTCACCACCCTCTCTCCCTTCCTTCAGTCTCTCCCCGTCTCTCTTTCTCCTCTCTCTCCCCCTCTCCACTTCATTTTCATGAATTTACAATTATAAACGAAACTAATATTTGATACCATGACCCCCCCTCGACTTGAGAACCAAATTTACAATATATTAAGGTAACAATTATTACCCCCTCTCTCTCCCTCTCCTTCCCTCCCCGCCCTCTCTCTCTCTCCCTTCTCTCTCTCCCTCTTTCTCTCCCCCGTGCACTATATAAGAATACATTTAAAAGTCACAGCGTCATGGAGTCATGTAGCACGGAAATATCCGGCCCAACTCGCCCCGCCAATGCAACTTGCCCCGTCTATCCCAGTCCCACTACCCGCGTTTGCCCCATATCTTTCTCAACCCGTCCCATCCACGTAAATGTCTAAATGTTTCTTAAACGTTGCACTAGTACATGCGTCTGACAGCCCGTTCTATACACCCACCACCCTGTGTGTACGAGGACATTCTGTGCGAGACTTGTATCCTATGTCTGACTTTCCTCAGATAGGCACAGACACAAAGTAAACCAGCTCGGAGTTCAGAGGCGGTTCCATCTAACAGGTCGGTTCATTAAAGGCCTTATCGACGCACAAAGGGAAACACTCTGATGAGACCCACCTCTCTCTCTCCTCTCCTGTCCTCTCTCTCTCCCTCTCCTCCTTCTCTCCCCCTCCCCCCCTCTCCCCCTACCCCTCTCTCTCTCTCACAAACCCCTGTCTCTCTCCCCCTCTCTAATTCTACTATCAGTTACGACCTTATGACAAACAGGGGGAGGATTGGGGAGTGGAGGAGGTGTGTGGGGGAGAGAGGGGGAGTAGTGTGGGAATGAGTGGAATGGGGAGAGAGAGTGCGGTGGAGCACGGGGAGAGGTAGGGGGAGTGTGGGAGAATGTAAGGGGTAGGAGTGTGGGCAGAGAGGGGGATGTGCGTGGGGAGAGAGATGGGGAGGCACGTGGGGGAGAGAGGGGGAGGAGTGAGGGGGAAAGAATGGGAGGAGTGGTGAGTGTGTGTGGAGAATGCAGGAGTGTGGGGATGGAGAGTGGTAGGAGAGTGGGGAGAGAGGGTACGGAGAGAGAGGGGGATGTGTATGGGGAGAGAGATTCGCGGAGTGTGGCAAGACAGAGGGGAGTGTGGGGAGAGAGTGGGGAGGAGTGTGGAGAGGGGAGGAAGTGGGAAAACAGAATCGGAAAAGTGGGGAGAGGACAGAGAATGGGAGGAGGGAGAGAGGGAGAGAGAGAGAGAGAGAGTGAGGAGTGTTGGGAGAGACGCATAATGCGTTATTCCTTCAATCTTATCCAGCAGAAAGTTATCGACTCATTATCACCGCTGCCTATTAAAGTGAAAATAACAAATAAATACGTGTGCACCCGCCAACGTGGATAGAACAACAAGATGCCGTGAGAGCTCATTACAGATGAGATTAATTACTGAGAATGTTACTGCTTATACAGACCCATCACTGACCACACTGATAATGTTACTGCTTATCCAGACCCATCACTGACTACACTGATAATGTCACTACTTATCCAGACCCATCACTGACCACACTGATGATGTCACTGCTTATCCAGACCCATCACTGACCACACTGATAATGTCACTACTTATCCAGACCATCACTGACCACACTGATGATGTCACTGCTTATCCAGACCTACCGCTGACCACACTGATAATGTCACTGCTTATCCAGACCCATCACTGACCACACTGATAATGTCACTGCTTATCCAGACCCATCACTGACCACACTGAAAATGTCACTGCTTATCCAGACCCATCACTGACCACACTGATAATATCACTGCTTATCCGGACCTTTGACAAAGTCTCCCATGGTAGACCGATCCAGGAGGTGAAGGCACACGGGATTAACGGTGACTTGGTCGCATGAATTCAGAACTGTCTGAATGATAGAAGGCAGAGTGTTGTGGTGGAAGGGCAATATTCAGGCTGGAGGTCTGTGACCAGTAGTAATACACAGGGATCTGTGCTGGGACCTCTACTGTTTGTGATACACATAAATGACTTGGGCATGAATATACACGGGTTGTTTTGTAAGTTTGCGGATGACACCAAGATTTCTGGGGTTGAGGAATGTGAGGGAGGCTGTCTCAGTATTTAGTGGCGTATAGATCAAGTAGAGAGATGGGAGGGGTGGGGGAAATCACAGATGCAAATTATTCTGAGCAAATGAGAGATGTTGCAATTTGGGAAGTCAAATGTGAGTTCAAACTATATAATTAATGGCATGACCCTTAACATCAGTGATGTATAAAAGTATCTTGCAATACAGGTAAACAGCTCCCTGAATGTGATAACGGCAGTGGACAGTTGTAAAGAGGCATATGGTACAGTTTCGTTCATTGGTCAAGGAGTGGTGGTCTATCTCAGGGATTGGTGCTGCGCTCATTGTTGTTTGTCATCTGTGTCAATGAGTTGCCTGAGAATGTAACGGACTAATGTATAAGTTTGCAGTTGACACTGAATTAGGTGGTATCACAGGCATTGAAAAATGATTGGCAAGGTTTAGAGCAGGAACTTTTTCAAATTGGAAGGTGGGCTGAGAAATGGCAAATGGTGCTTCTTGCAGATGTGTGAGATTTTAAATTAGGGAAGACCAGCCAGGGCATGATCTTCACCGCGAATGGTAGTTAGCTGGGTAGTGTTGTAGAGCAGAGGGAACTCAGAATAAAAGTACATAGTTGCAAGAAAAGGGACGTAACAGGGGGATAGGGCGGTGGGGAAGGTTTTTTTCCCACTGTCTTCATCAGCCAGTGAATAAAATTTAAAAGTTGGAAAGTTATGTTCAGTTGGGCAAGACTTTGTTGAAGACGCACTTGGATACGTCACCATGTTTAGGAAATATGCCACTAATTTGTAAAGAGTGCAGAAAATAATTTCAACACGTTGCCAGAAAACAAGGGTCGGAGCTACAGGGAAATGTTGGGCTCGCCAGGACTTTATTCCATGGAGCGCAGCAGGCAGTGCAGTGACCTCATAGAGGTGGACAGTGTCATAGGTAACGTCATAATGGGAACACTAAGACATTTGGACAGGTACATGAGGGGAATGGTTTAGAGGGAGATGATCCATATGCCGGCAAAT
The DNA here is from genome assembly GCF_053455715.1 of Rhinoraja longicauda. NCBI lineage: Eukaryota > Metazoa > Chordata > Chondrichthyes > Rajiformes > Arhynchobatidae > Rhinoraja > Rhinoraja longicauda. Next base: position 6,796 of record NW_027602496.1, read on the forward strand.
GGGAATAGTTCAGATGAACTAAAATGCATCACCCCTCCCCATGAAACATGGCAACCTTTGTCTGAAATTTGCGTCAGGGACAGCACTAACATACAAACTGCTTTTAAATAGCCCTTGGATATTTTATTACCACAGAACTCGAGCTTTGAAATCAGAGGAATTTAACATCGATAAATGTCCACTCTTCTCAAAGGTGCAGATTAAGCAGAAAACATTATAATCGCCTGTCACGTACATTGGTCATTTTTAATAACAGTCCCTGATCATTGAAGTGTTTATTTCAGTTTCTACGAGTGCCTGGTTTGCACTGCATGATGGGAGAATTGCTTGATAAATAAGCACATAAATGAAGTCTGCGTGTGTGGCAGCTTTCTCTGTGCCGCTGTGTGGACAGCCCAGACGGATGAGTTGGTCATTTACTCTCAGACCGACCTTACTGTCTGGTCTGTGGGTTTGAATTAACATCTACCTGTCACCTGGTCTGAAGTGGTTCACCACAATATAAACTGCAGATTGAACAGAGCCACAGCTAATGTTCACCGGCTGGAACTAATATTCCCCACTGGGCGAAGTACACAGAACATTTAGCCATCTCCCCCTTTCTCAGATCTGAAGCTGCATTTTAATTTTCAGCATTATGTGTTATTCTTTCAAATGTATGCCGGAGAGAGTTAATTAGCATTTCTAACCTGTTAATTAAGAAGAAAATAATAAGTTAACGCATCTTCAGCTGCCGTGTTTACCAGCGTGGATAGAGCAGCAAGATGGAATTAGTGCTCATTAAAGTTTAGATTAATTATGGATACTGAACGAGTTAACAATAGACAATAGGTGCAGGAGTAGGCCATTCGGCCGTTCGAGCCAGTACCACCATTCAATGTGATCATGGCTGATCATTCTCAATCAGTACCCCGTTCCTGCCTTCTCCTCATACCCCTGATTCCGCTATCATTAAGAGCTCTATCTAGCTCTCTCTTGAATGCATTGGGAGAATTGAGCTCCACTGCCATCTGAGGCAGAGAATTCCACAGATTTACAACTCTCTGAAAACGTTTTTCCTCATCTCCGCTCTCAATGGCCTACCCTTTATTCTTAAACTGTGACCCCTTAATAATCTTATATGTTTCGATCAAATCCCCTCTCATCCTTCTAAATTCCAGTTTATACAAGCCTCGTCGCTCCAGTCTTTCAACATATGACAGTCCCGCCATTCCGGGAATTAACCTAGTAAATCTACGCTGCACGCCCTCAATAGCAAGAATATCCTTCCTCAACCCCTTTAGAATCGAACATTTGAATTAAAAGGAAGGGATTCTTTGAGAAGATGTGGGAAAAATGGATCGTTTATTTCAGCCATGACACCAACTGGATAAATGCCGAGCTAGATATTGGAAGACTGTGTTGTATAGAACTAGATGGTATGTTTGTGCGAATATTGAAATATCTCTAGATAACCAATCATTGTTACTTTATTATATTTTATTTGGTAAGTGTACCACACTGTCTTGTTCAAATGTATTTATTTATCTATTTATCTCCTTTATTTATTTAGTTATCAATTCATTTATTTATTTAATTTTGTTGTTTTTCTTATTTTATTTTATTCATGTTGATGGTGTTGTCCTGTTTTGTATATTTCTCAGTGAAAAAACAATAAAAACAGAAGAGACAAAAAAGAAAGAATTCTTTATTTCACATCATATCAAATGTAAAACATCGGGGGCAGATTTAATGAGATCATGTCACTGCTTATCCAGACCCATCACTGACCACACTGATAATGTCACTGCTTATCCAGACCCATCACTGACCACACTGATAATGTCACTGCTTATCCAGAGAGAAAGAGAGTGAAGAGTGTGGGGAGGAAGAGGGGAGGAACGTGGAGAGAGAGAGGGAGGTGTGTGGGGAGAGAAATGGGAGGAGTGGAGGGAGGGGATGGAGGGTGGGAAGGGAGGGGGTTTGGGGAGAGGAATTGAATAGTGTGGGGAGAGAGAGGGAGTGGGGAGATAGAGTAGGCAGGATGAATGTGGGGAGCGAGAGAGGAGTGTGAGGAGAGAGAGGGGGATTGTGGGGAGAATGACGGGGAGGACTGTGGGGAGAGAGGGGGTTTTAGGGGATGGGGAGGGAGGAGTGTGAGAGAGAGGGTGGAAGGATTGTGTGGGGAGTGGGATGAATGTGGGGATGGAGGGGGGAGTGGGGGAGAGTGGGGGAGAGGGAGAGGAGATGGGTGTGAGAGAGAGGAAGGTGTGTGGTGAGAGAGAGAGGGAGGAGTGTTGAGGGAGGATGGGGATTGTGGAAAGAAATGAGGAATGTGGGAATTGAGAGGGGAGGACTGTGGGGAGAGGGGGGAGTGGGCAATAGTCAATAGACAATAGACAATAGGTGCAGGAGTAGGCCATTCAGCCCTTCGAGCCAGCACCGCCATTCAATGCGATCATGGCTGATCACTCTCAATCAGTACCCCGTTCCTGCTTTCTCCCCATACCCCCTCACTCCGCCATCCTTAAGAGCTCTATCCAGCTCTCTCTTGAAAGCATCCAACGAACTGGCCTCCACTGCCTTCTGAGGCAGAGAATTCCACACCTTCACCACTCTCTGACTGAAAAAGTGCTTCCTCATCTCCGTTCTAAATGGCCTACCCCTTATTCTTAAACTGTGGCCCCTTGTTCTGGACTCCCCCAACATTGGGAACATGTTTCCTGCCTCTAATGTGTCCAATCCCCTAATTATCTTATATGTTTCAATAAGATCCCCCCTCATCCTTCTAAATTCCAGTGCATATAAGCCTAATTGCTCCAGCCTTTCAATATACGACAATCCCGCCATTCCGGGAATTAACCTACAGAGAGAGAGGAGTGTGAAAGAGAGGGAGTGTTGCCAGAGACAGTGCGGAACAGATTCACCAGGATGTTATCTGGAATGGACAGCATTAGTTTGTAGACAGAATCAATTGTGTGCGATTGGTCTCCATGGAACGCAGGAGGATGAGGGGTGATCTCAGAGACGTGTTTTAGATCATGAAAGGAATAGATCGGGCGATGCTCAGGTTCTCCTGCCCTTAGTAGGAGAATCGAGGTCCAGAGGACATACGTTTAAGGTGAAGGGGAAATGATTGAATAGGAATCTGAGGGGTAACGTTTTCACACAATGGGTGGTGGATGTATGGAACAAACTGCCAGATGAGGAATTTGAGGCAGGGACTATCCCAACGTTTATGAAATAGTTAGACAGGTTGGGTACATGAATAGGACAGATTTGGTGGGATATGGACCAATGCAGACAGGTGGAACTAGCGTAGATGGGGCCTGTTGGCTGACGTGGGCAAGTTGGGCCGAAGGGCCTGATTCCACACCATATCTATCTATGACTATATGAGTACAGGGCTGAACTACCTCCTCTGAAAGTTCGTTCCACACACCCACCACGGGTTTTGGCAACATCCTCGTAAATCTCCTCCATCACCTTTCCAGATTGACACCATCTTTCCTGTATCATGGTGCCCAAAACTGAACACTATACTCCAAATGCAGCCTCACCAACGTCTTACACAACCGCAACATAACCTCTATACACAATGCTCTGACAAAAGACGGCCAATGTAACAAAATACTTTTTGACCACACTATCAACCTGTGACACTATGTACCTATTTCAACACACTATGTACCTGTCGTCCTATATCCCTTTGTTCTACAGTTAATTCACATTTCTGTCTCGTTTCCAGGTCAACGGTACTGACACTTCTGAACTCACTGATGGTTTCACTTCCCATGTGCGTCTGATTGTGAATACACTTGCACTACAGCTGAACATCCAAATAAAGAATAATCAAGACTTAACTGCTCCTCCAAGTGCAACGCTCTCCTCAGTCATACTTCAAATATCTGCGAAGCCCTTTTGTGTAGTTCTGGTCACCATATTATACCAATGATGTCCTATTGCCAGAGGCGGTGGTGAACAGATTCACCAGGATGTTATCTGGAATGGACAGCGTTAGTTTGAGGACAGATTTGATCAGGTGGGATTGATCTTATTGGAGCAAGAATGTACATGGACGACCTTACTGAGGCTTGTAAAATTATGTCAACTACAGCAGGGTTGAGTAGATGGTCACAGTTATTTCCCAGGCTGGGAAAATCTGAACCCAGAGAAGTTACGTTTAATCGAAAGGGGAGAGATTTAAGGGAATTCTGACTTCAAAGATGGTGCAATCTTTTCATTTGAGGCGGTGGGGACAGATACCATCTCAGCAAATACACAGCATTTGGACAGGCGTTTGTTTCGGATAGGAATGGACAGATATGGGACAAATACAGGTGAATGAGATTACCGTAGATAGGTATCTCGGTCCGCATGGACCGCTGGGCTGAAGGGCCTGTTTCCCTGTTGATCCCATGACTGGAATCAGCAGTTCTGTAATCACTAATGTGCTCTGTCATCGGCCTCCCCAGTTGTAGCCACATTGCAGACACATCACTGACTGCACAGCAGTGGCGATACTGTATTGGGTGGTGGTGTCACCAACAACGGAGGCACATTGTTCATCTCCCTCACAAGTGTCCAACAGGTGCTTCACTCTCCTCAAACTAAACTCTAGCCTAGAAATCCGAGGAATTAAACGCCAATAGGTGTCGAATGTTCTCACACCTGCAGTTTAAACAACAAAATGATATAACTGCCTATCATATACGTTGGTCGTTTTAATATGTCTCGGATCATTGAAGTGTTTCTTTCAGTTTCTATGTGTACCAGATATACACAACAGGAAGGGCGAAATGCTCTCTTGAATTAATTAATAAATAGGCACAGAAATACAGACTGAGTGTGCGTGAGAGCTCTCTTAACTTCACTGGGATTTAGGATGAGAGAGGATCTTGTCGAAACATACAGAATTCTGAAGAAGGGTCTCCACCTATTCCTTCTCCCAAGAGATGCTGCCTGTCCCGCTGAGTTACTCCAGCTTTTTGTGTCTATCTTCTATTTAAACCAGCATCTGCAGTTCCTTCTTACACATATACATATCTTAAGGGATTGGACAGGCTAGATACAGGAAAAATGTTCCCGATGTTGTGGGAGTCCAGAAAAGGGATCACAGTTTACGAATAAGGGGTAGCTCAATTATTACTGAGATGAGGAAAAACTAATCTGTCGTCGACCTCCCCAGTTGAGATGAATTGTGAATCTGTGGAATTCTCTGCCACAGAAGTCAGTGGAGGCCAATTCACAGGAGGTTTTCAAGAGAGAGTCAGATGTGGCTCTTACTGCTAACGGAATAAAGCTGCATGGGGAGAAAGCAGGAACGGGGTACTGATTTAGGATGGTCGGCCTTGATCATATTGAATGGCGGTCCTGGCTCAAAAGGCCAAATGGCAAATTCCTGCAACTATTTTCTATGTTTCTATGTTTCTGAACCATTGTGGACAGCCCAGACGGGTGAGTTGGTCAATAACTCTCAGACCGTCTTTGTTGTCAGGTCTGTAGGTTTGAATTAGCATCAACCTGTCAACTGGTCTGATGTAGTTCAATAAAAAATAAACTGCAGATTGAACAGAACCTTGCCTTGTGTTCACCGGCTGGAACTAATATTCCCCACTGGGTGAATGGCACAGCACAATTGCTCAACTCTCCCTATCTCAGATCTGAAGCTGCATTTTAATTTTCAGCATTATGTGTTATTCTTTAAATTGTGTGCCGGAGAGAGGCAATTAGTATTTATAACGATTGTTAATTAAGATGAAAATCGCAAATGAATGCATCTTCACCTGCCGTGTTTACCAGCGTGGATAGAGCAGCAAGATGGAGTTAGTGCTCATTGCAGATGAGATTAATTACAGATACTGAACGTACGTTAACCCTTTACAGTCAAACATCTGCAATAATGCAAATCATATGTTTGTTATCCACTTTGGTATAAAATATAAAACACAGGAGTTAAGATGAAATGGAAGTATCACAACCTGATGCTTAGACAGAGAAACATAGAAAAATAGAAAACAATTGCAGGAGTGGGACATTCGGCCCTCGAGCCTGCACCACCATTCAACATGATCATGGCTGATCATCCTAAATCAGTAACCCGTTCCTGCTTTCTCCCCATATCCTTTGTTTCCGTGACCCGAAGTGCTATATCTAACTTTTGCTTGAAAGCATCCAGTAAATTGGCCTCCACTGCCTTCTGTGGCAGAGAATTCCACAGATTCACAACTCCCTGGGTGACAAGTTTATCCTCACATCAGTCCTAAATAGTAAACCCCTTATTCTAAAACTGTGACCCCCGGACTCCCCCAACATCGGGAACATATTTTCTCATACAGCCTGTCCAATCCCTTAAGAATTTTATGTTTCTATAAGATTATAAGATCAGTGATAATGTCACTGCTTATCCCGACCCACCACTGACCACACTGATAATGTCACTGCATATTCAGACCCATCACTGACCACACTGATAATGTCACTGCTTATCCAGACCCATCACTGACCACACTGATAATGACACTGCTTATCTAGACCCATCACTGACCATACTGATAATGTCACTGCTTATCCAGACCCATCACTGACCACACTGATAATGTCACTGTTTATCCATAGCCATCACTGACCACACTGATAATGTCACTGCTTATCCAGACCCATTACTGACTGCACTGACGTCACACACAGGTAATTTCTTTGAATCATCCATTCCAAGGACATCTCATATAACAACCAGTTCCCAGTTCCATCGCACAATGCTCAGATATATTTTCACCAGTGAAATCATTGGCAACATTGGCCTCGTGCTGAGCCACGGTAGATGATTGAACAAATATGCAGGTTACTGACCCACAGCTAACCATTGAACAGAAACTCTGACTGTTAATGTTAAAAAACAAGTGTGATTAACATGATTTGGCTTGAAGTGGATGATCAGCCATGGTAACAAAGAATGGCGGTGCTGGCTCGAAGGGCCTAATGGCCTCCTCCTGCACCTATTTTCTATGTTTCTATGTTTCGAAGTGAATCTGTTCTCCGATCCCAGGACAGAGATCTATGGACAAGTGAGGAATGTCTTACTGCCCTATTTGTGCACACACCCTCCAGTTATAGAGACATGGAGTCAGAGAATCTTAGAGGCTTCGGCCCAGACTGCCCACACTGGCCAACATGTCTCTTCCACACTAGTCCCACCTGCCTTCGATCGGCACATATTCCTATCAATGGCTAATCGATGCCTGTCTAAATGGTCCTTCAAGTTTGAGAGAGTATTTTTGTGTTAGCACCTTAATATAATACATTTTATAATGAGTAGCTTTAGTATCTCTGTACCTGATAGTACCTTTTATAGTCAGTTTTTCTAAGAAGTGAGCAAAAAAGGTCGATCAGGGCAGATCTGTAGATATTGAATACATGGACTTCAGCATTGTATTCGAGAAGGTTCCTCGTGGTAGCTTGCTCTTGAAGGTTAGATCGCATGAGACGCAAGGAGAGATAGCTGAATGGATAGCAAATTGGCTTCATGGAAGGAAGCAGAGGGTGATAGTGGAAGGTTGCTTCTCAGACTGGACGCCAGTGACTAGTGGCATGCGTCAGGGTTCGCTGCTGGGCCCGTTACTGTTTGTCATCTATATCAAAGATTTGGATGAGATCACGCAGCGGCAAGATTAGCAAGTTTGTAGTTGAAACAAAAGTGGGTTGTTTTGCAGTCAGTAAAGATGGTTGTGATGAAGTGCAATATGATCTTTATCGATTAGTCACGTGTACTGAGGAATGGTTGATGGAATTAATGCAGATAAATATGAGAAGCATAGAAACATAGAAAATAGGTGCAGGAGGAAGCCATTTGGCCCTTCTAGCCAGCACCGCCGTGCATTGTCATCATGGCAAAGCATCCACAATCAGTAACCTGTGCCTGCCTTCTCCCCATATCCATTGATTCCGCTTGGCCCTAGAACTCCAGCTAACTCTCTTGTAAATTCATCCAGTGTGTTGGCCTCCACTGCCTTCGTAGGCAGAGAATTCCACAAATTCACAACTCTCTGGGTGAAAAAGTTTTTTTTCACCTCAGTTTGAAATGGCCTCCCCTTTAATCTTAGACTGTGCCCCCCTTGTTCTGGACTCCCCCAACATCGGGATTTTTTTTCCTGCATCTAGCTTCTCCAGTCCTTTTATAATTTTATCCATTTCTATAAGATTCCATCTCATACATCTGAATTCCAGTGAATACAAGCCCAGTCTTTCCAATCTTTCCTCATTTGACAGTCCCGCCATCCCGGGGATTAACCTCGTGATTCAACGATGCACTGCCTCAATCGCAAGGATGTCCTTCCTCAAATTAGGAGACCAAAACTGCACACAATATTCCAGATGTAGTCGCACCATTGCCCTATACAAATGCAGAAGGACCTCTTTACTCCTATAGTCAAATCAAAGTATGGTATTGCAAAGCGAGGTATTGCATTTTGAGAAATCTAACCTGGGCAGGACCGACACAGTGAATGGTAGGGTTCTGGGTAGTGTTGTAGGGCAGAGGGATCTAGGAGTGCAGGTGCACAGTTCCTTGAAGGCGGAAGCACAGGTCGATCTGGTGTTGACAAAAAGGCTTTTGGCACATTGGCCTTTATCAGCCAGAGTATGGAGTATGGATGTTGGGAGGTCATGTTGCAGTAATATAAGACCTTCGTGAGGCTGCATTTGGAGTATTATGTTCTGTTCTGGGTACCGTGTTATAGGAAAGACGTTGCCAAACTGGAAACGTTCCAGGTACATTTTACGAGGATAGTGCCAGTGTCTGACCTGTAGGAAGAGGTTGAGTAGGCTCGGACTATCCATTGGAGCACAAGAGGAAGAGGGGTGATCTTATTTAGGTGTATTTGATCATGAGAGGAATTGATCGGATAAATGCACAGATTCTCTTGCCCTGAGTACGAGAATCGAGCTCCAGAGGACATACTTTTAACATGAATAGGAAAAGCTGTCATTGGAATCGGTGGGATAACTCTTTCACACAAAGGGTGGTGGATGCATGGAACAAGCTGCCAGAGGAGGTAGTTGAGGCAGGGACAATCCCAACATTTAAGAAATTGTTAGACAGGTACACGAATAGGACGGGTTTGGAGGGATATGGATGAAACGGAGGCAGGTGGGAGCAGGGACATGTTGGATGGTGTGGGCAAGTTGGGCCGAAGGGCCTGTTTCCACAACGTATCACTCCATGACTCTATGAGCACCGGCCTGAAAAACCTCCTCTGGCAACTCGTTCCATTCACCCACCAAACTTTGTGTGATAAATTACCCCTCAGGTTCCGATGAAATGTTCCCACCTCATCTTAAACCTCCGTCCCATGGTTCTTGCTTCCCCTTCTCTGTGCGCCTGCCAGGTGTATTCCTTTCATTATTTTGTTCACCTCTAAAAGATCACCCCAGTTAATCCTGCGCATCAAAGAATAAATTACTAGCCTGCTGAATCTGTGGCTGTAGACCAGGCCCTCCAGTCCTGGCAACATCCTCGTAAATCTGCTCTACGCCCTTTGCAGATTTACACCATTTTCCCGATACTACGGTGCCCAACACTGAACACAATAATCTAAATATGGACTCACCAACGTCTTAAACAATTGCAACATGACCTCCCAACTTCAAAACTCAAAGCTCTCGCTGATGAAGGCCAATGTGCCTAAAGCCTTTTCGACCAAACTATTTACCTATGACGCTACATTTAATGCACTGTGTACCTGTCGTGCTAGATCCCTCTGCTCTACAGTTAATGCATCTTTTTGTCTCGGTTCCAGCTCATCGGGACTGACACCCCTGAATTCACAGATGGTTTCATTTCCAATCTGCGTCTGATTCTGAACAAACCTGCACTGCAGCTGAACATGAAATTATAGAAAAATCAAGACTTAACTGCTCCTCCACGTGCAGCGGCCTCCTCAGTTGTGCTTCAAATATCTGCGAGGCCCTTTTGTGTAGTTATGGTCACCATATCATGGAAATTATGTCCTATTGCCAGAGACAGTGCGGAACAGGTTCACCAGGATGTTATCTGGAATGAATAGTTAGAAGACAGATTAGATCTGTGCTGGGCTCAATGTTGTTTGTCATCCATATCAATGAGTTGCATGAAATTGTACAAAGACTAATTTTTAAGTTTGCAGTTGACACTAAAGTAGATGGTATCACAGACTGAAAATGTTTAGCAAGAATTAAAGCAGGAACTTTTCAAATTGGAAAATGGGCTGAGAAATAGCAAACGGTGTTTCTTCCAGATAAGTGTGAGATTTTAATTTTTGAAGTAAAATCAGGGCATGATCGTTACCGTGAATGGTAGTTAGCTAGGGAGTGTTGTAGAGCAAAGGGATCCATACATTAGAAGTAACTCCAGCAAGTCTGCAGATGACACAATGCTGGGTGACAGTGTGAACTGCAAAGAGGATGTTAAGAGGTTGCAGGGTGACTACGCCAGGTTGAGTGAGTGGGCAGATGCATGGCAGATGCAATATAATGTAGATAAATGTGAGGTTATCCACTTTGGCAGCATAAACAAAGAGACAGATTACTATCTCAATGGTGTCAGATGAGGTAACGGGGAAGTACAACACGACCTGGGTGTCCTTGTACACCAGTCACTGAAAGAAAGCGTGCAGGTACAGCAGGCATGGAAGAAAGATAATGGCATGTTGGCCTTCATTACGAGAGGATTTGAATAAAGGTGCAAAGAGGATCTTTTGCAGTTGTATTTTTTGGTCTCATAATTTGAGGAAGGACGTTGAGGCAGTGCGCCATATGTTCACGAGGTTAATCCCTGGGATGGCGGGACTGTCATATTAGGAAAGATTGGAAAGACTGGGCTTGTATTTACTGGAGTTTAGAAGGATGAGAGGGGATCTTATAGAGACGTATAAAATTATAAAAGTACTGGACAAGCTAGATGTAGGAAAAATATTTCCAAAGTTGGGGGAGTCTAGTACCAGGAGCCAAAGTCTAAGAATAAAGGGGAGGCCATTTAAAACTGAGGTGAGAAGAAACTTTTTCACCCAGAGACTTGTGAATTTATGGAATTTTCTGCCACAAAAGGCAATGGAGGCCAATTCACTGGATGAATTTGAAAGAGAGTTAGACAGAACTCTAGGGGATGGTGGAATCAAGCGATATGGGGAGAAGGCAGGCACAGGTTACTGATTGTGGATGATCAGCCATGATCACCATGAATGGCGGTGCTCGCTCGAAGGGTCTAATGGCCTCCCCCTGCACCTATTTTCTATGTTTCCAAGTTTCTATGTTACATAGTTCAAAGAAAAGGGACGAAACAGGGAGGTGGGGTGGTGGAGAAGGTTTTTTGAAGCACTGTCTTCATCAATCAGTGAATAAAATTTAGAAGTTGGAAAATTATATTCAGTTCGACAAGACGTTGGTGAGGACGCACTTGGAGTAACGGGTATAATTTTTCGTCAGCATGTTTAGGAAATATGCCACTAATTTGTAAAGAGTCCTCAAAATATTTTACAACACGTTGCCAGAAAACAAGGGTCGGAGATACAGGGAAAGGCTGGGCTGCGAGGACTTTATTTCATGAAGCGCAGCAGGCAGTGGAGTGATCTCATGGAGGGGCAGGGTATCATAGGTAACATAGTAATATCAACACAAAGTCATTTGGACAGGTACATGAAGGGAATGGTTTAGAGGGAGATGATTCATATGCCGGTAAATGGGAATACTTCAGATGAACTAAAATGCACCATCCCACCCCATGAAACACGGCAGCCTTTGGCCAAACGTTGCGCCAGGTACAGCACTAACAAATATACTGCTTTTAAATGGCCCTTGGATATTCTGTTACCACAGAACTCTAACCTTGAAATCATGGGATTTGCCTGTCATATATATTGGTCATTTTTGATAACAGTCCCTGATCATTGAAGTGTTTATTTCAGTTTCTACGTGTGCCAGGTTTACACTGCATGATGGGAGATATGCTCTCTTGAATTGCATGATAAATAAGCACAGAAATGAAGTCTGCGTGTGTGGCATCTTTCTCTGTGCCGCTGTGTGGACAGCCCAGACAGATGAGTTGGTCATTTACTCTCAGACCGACCTTACTGTCTGGTCTGTGGGTTTGAATTGACTTCTACCTGTCAACTGGCCTAAAGTAGTTCACTACAAAATAAACTGCAGATTGAACAGAGCCACAGCTCGTGTTCACCGGCTGGAACTAATATTTACCATTGGGCGAAACGCACAGAACATTTACCCAACTCACCCTTTCTCAAATCTGAAGCTGCATTTTAATTTTCTACATTTTGTGTTATTATTTCAAGTGTATGCCGGAGAGAGTTAATTAGCATTTCTAACCTGTGTTAATTAAGATGAAAATAACAAGTTAATGCATCTTCAGTTGCCGTGTTTACCAGCGTGGATAGAGCAGCAAGATAGAGTTCGTGCTCATTAAAGTTTAGATTAATTATGGATATTGAACTTAAGTTAACCCTTTAGAGTCGAACATTTGAATTAAAAAGAAGGGATTCTTTGAGAGGATCTGGGAAAAATTGATCGTTTATTTGAGTCATGACACCAACTAGATAAATGCCGAGCTAGATATTGGAAGATTGTGTTATATGGAACTAGATGTTATGTTTGTGCGAATATTGAAATATTTCTAGATAACCAACATTGTTACTTTTTCATATTTTATTTGGTAAGTGTACCACACTGTCTTATTCAAATGTATTTATTTATTTATCTCCTTTGTTTATTTATTCATTTATTTTTGTTGTTTTTCTTATTTTATTTTATTTATGTTCATGATGTTGTACTGTTTTGTATATATCTCTGTGAAAAATCAATAAAAACTGAAGAGAAAAAAAAGAAAGGATGCTTTATTTTACATCATATCAAATGTAAAACATCGGGGTCAGATTTAATGAGATCATGTCACTGGTTATCCAGACCCATTACTGACCACACTGATAATGTCACTGCTTATCCAGACCATTCATTGACAACACTGATAATGCCACTGCTTATCCAGACCCATCACTGACCACACTGATAATGTCACTGCTTATCCAGACCCATCACTGACCACACTGATAATGTCACTGCTTATCCAGACCCATCACTGACCACACTGATAATGTCACTACTTATCCAGAGAGAAAGAGAGTGAAGAGTGTGGGGAGGAAGAGGAGATGAGTGTGGGGAGAAAGGGAGCTGTGTGGGGAGAGAAAGGGGAGGAGTGGAGAGAAAGGAGGAGGATTGTGGGGATGGAGGGTGGGAAGAAAGGGAGTGTGGGGAGAGGAATTTAATAGTGTGGGGAGAGAGAGGTAGTGGGGAGAGAGAGGAGGCAGGATGACCGTGGTGAGCGAGCGGGGAGTATGGAGAGAGACGGGGAGTGTGGGGAGAATGATGGGGAGGAGTGTGGGGAGAAAGGTGGTTTTAGGGGACAGGGGAGGGAGTGTGAGAGAGAGGGAGGAAGGTTTGTGTGGAGAGAGAGTGGGAGGAATGTGGGGATGGAGGGGGTGGAGTGGGGAAGAGGGAGAGGAGGTGGGTGTGGGAGAGAGGAAGGTGTGTGGGGTGAGAGAGAGGAAGGTGTGTTGGGGAGGAGGGGGATTGTGGAGAGAAAGGAGGAATGTGGGAATTGAGAGGGGAGGACTGTGGGGAGAGGGAGGGGAGGAGTGGGGATACGGAGGGAGAGGAGTGTGAGAGAACGGGAGGAGGGATTGTGTGGAGAGAGAAAGGATGCAGGGGGGAGTGTGGGAGAGGGAGAGGAGGTGGGTGGGGGATATAGGAAAATGTAGCAAGAGAACGGGAGGAGTGTGGGGAGAGGGAGAGGAGTGGGGAGACAGTGTGGGAGGAGTGTGAAAGAGAGGGAGGAAGGATAGTGTGGAGAGCGAGTTAGAGGAATGTGAGGATGGAGGGGAGGAGTGGGGAGAGTGAAACGAGGGTGGGGGAGGAATGAAGCGAGAGCGAGGGGTACAGAGGAAAGAGGTACAAGAGGAGTGATGGGAGAGAGTGGAGGAGTGGGGAGTGAGTGGAGGAATGTGGCAGAGAAATGGGAGGGGAGGGATAGAGGAAGGAGTGAGGCGAGAGAGGGGAGGTATGTGGGGAGAGAGAGATTGGGCAGAGAATGGACGAACGGGGGAGAGAGGTGAGGAGATAGAGGTGGAGGTGTGTGGGGAATGAGGGGGAATGTGGGGAGAGAGAGGGGAATGGGGGAGACAGAGGGGGAGGAGTGTGGGGACACAGAATGAGAGGAGTGGTGAGTGTGTGGGGAGAAAGACAGAGTGTGGGGTGGAGAATGAGAGGAGAGTGGGGAGAGAGGGGGTGTGGAGAGAGATGGGGAGGTGTGTGGGGAGAGAGATTGGAGGTGGCGGGACAGAGGGGAGTGTCGGGAGAGAGTGGGGAGGAGTGTGGAGAGAGGGGAGGAGATGGGAAGTCAGACGGTCAGAAAATTGGGGAGAGAGACGGGGGATCGGTATGGGAGAGAGAGAATGGACGGAGGGGGAGGGAGAGAGGCAGAGAGAGTGAGGAGTGTTGGGGAGACGCATTATGTGTTACTCACATGTATGCAGGAGAAAGATATTTATTCATTTTAACCACTGCCTATTAAAATGAAAATAACAAATAAAAACGTCTGCACCGGCCAACGTGGATAGAACAGCAAGATGCAGTGAGAGCTCATTAGAGATGAGATTAATTACTGATAGTGTCACTGCTTATCCAGACCCATCACTGACCACACTGATAATGTCACTGCTTATCCAGACCCATCACTAACCACACTGATAATGTCACGGCTTATCCAGACCCATCACTAACCACACTGATAATGTCACTGCTTATCCAGACCCATCACTGACCACACAGATAATGTCACTGCTTATCCACACCCATCACTGACCACATTAACGTAACACACAGGTATGTTCTTTGTATCATCCATTCCAAGGACATCTCACATACTGTAACAACCAGCTACCCAGTTCCATCGCACGCTGCTCAGATATATTTTCACCAGTGACAACATTGACAACATTTGCCTCGTGCTGATTGGTACGGACACCTCTGAACTCACTGATGGTTTCATGTCCCATCTGCTTATGATTCTGAACGCATTTGCGCTACAAATGAATACCCATAAACAGAAAAATCAAGACTTAACTGTTCCTCCAAGTTCCAGCGCTTTCCTCAGGTACTTCAAATATCTGCGAGGCCCTTTTGTGTAGTTCTGGTCACCATATTACAGATATGATGTCCTGTTGCCAGAGACAGTGCGGAACAGATTCACCAGGATGTTATCTGGAATGGACAGCGTTAGTTTGAAGACAGAATCAATTGGGTGGGATTGTTCTCCTTGGAGCGCAGGAGGACGAGCGGTGAACTTATAGACATGTTTTAGATCATGAAAGGAATAGATGTAGTGGATGCTCGGATTCTCCTGCCCTGAATAGGCGAATCGAGGTCCAGAGGACATACGTTTAAGTTGAAGGGAAAATCATTGAATAGGAATCTGAGGGGTAACTTTTTCACACAATGGGTGGTGGATGTATGGAACAAACTGCCAGATGAGGAATTTGAGGCAGGGACTATCCCAACATTTATGAAATAGTTAGACAGGTTGGGTACATGAATAGGACAGGTTTGGTGGGATATGGACCAAATGCAGACAGGTGGAACTAATGTAGATGGGGCCTGATGGCTGGTGTGGGCAAGTTGGGCTGAAGGGCCTGATTCCACACCATATCACTCTATGACTATGAGTACAGGGCTGAACTACCTCCTCTGGCACCTCGTTCCACACACCCACCACCCTTTGTGTGAAAAATACCCCTCAGGTTCAGATTAAATTTCACCCCCTCATCTTAAACCTGCTCCCCATGGTTCCTGCTTTCCCTTCTCTGTGCGTCTGCCAGATCTATTCCTCTCATTATTTTGTTGATCTGTAGAAGATCATCCCTCATCCTCCTGCATCAAGAGATATAGGCCTCGGTTGCAGTTCATCGGTACCGACACTTCAGAACTCACTGGTGGTTTCACTTCCCATGTGCGTCTGATTGTGAACACACTTGCACGACAGCTGAACATCCAAACAAAGAATAACCAAGACTTAACTGCTCCTCCAAGTGCAGCGCTCTCCTACGTCGTACTTCAAATATCTGCGAGGCCCTTTTGTGTAGTTCTGGTCACCATATTATACAAATGATGTCCCGTTGCCAGAGGCAGTGCGGAACAGATTCATCAGGATGTTATTTGGAATGGACAGCGTTAGTTTGAGGACAGATTTGATCGGGTGGGATTTATCTCATTGGAGCAAGAATGCAGAGGGATGACCTTACTGAGGCTTGTAAAATTATGTCAACTATAGCAGGGTTGAGTAGATGGTCACAGTTATTTCCCAGGCTGTGAGATTCTAAACCCAGAGAACTTACGTTTATTCGAAAGGGGAGAGGTTTAAGGGAATTCTGACTTCAAATATGCAACAATCTTTTCATTTGAGGCGGTGGGGATAGATACCATCACAGCAAATAAACAGCATTTAGACAGCCGTTGTTTCGGATAGTAATGGAGGGATATGGGACAAATACAGGTGAATGAGATTACCGTAGATATGCATCTCGGTCCGAATGGACGAGTCGGGCCGAAGGGCCTGTTTCCCTGCAGTTCCCATGACTGGAATCAGCGGTTCTGTAATCACTAATGTGCTCTGTCATCGGCCTCCCCAGTTGTAGCCACATAGCAGACACATCACTGACTGCACAACAGTGGCGATACTGTATTGGGTGGTGGTGTCACCAACAACGGAGGCACATTGTTCATCTCCCTCACAAGTGTCCAACAGGTGCTTCACTCTCCTCAAACTAAACTCTAGCCTAGAAATCCGAGGAATTACACGCCAACAGGTGTCGAATTTTCTCAAACCTGCAGTTTAAACAACAACACGATATAACTGCCTATCATATACGTTGGTCGTTTTAATATGTCTCAGATCATTGAAGTGTTTCTTTCAGTTTCTATGTGTGCCAAATATATACAGCAGGAAGGGAGAAACGCTCTCGTATTAATTAATAAATAGGCACAGAAATACAGACTGAGTGTGTGTGAGAGCTCTCTTGAATTAACTGGAATTTAGGATGAGAGGTGATCTTGACGAAACATATAGAATTCTGAAGAAGGGTCTCCACCCATTCCTTCTCCCAAGAGATGCTGCCTGTCCCGCTGAGTTACTCCAGCTTTTTGTGTCTATGTTCTGTTTAAACCAGCATCTGCAGTTCCTTCTTACACATATACAATTCTTAAGGGATTGGACAGGCTAGATAGAGGAAAAATGTTCCCGATGCTGTGGGAGTCCAGAACAGGGATCACAGTTTACGAATAAGGGGTAGCTCAATTATTACTGAGATGAGGAAAAACTGAACTGTCGTCGGCCTCCCCAGTTGAGATGAATTGTGAATCTGTGGAATCTGAGGGGTAATTTTTCACATAAAGCATGGTGGGTGTGTGGAACGAGCTGCCAGAGGAGGTAGTTCAAACCTGTACCCATAGAGTCATAGAGTGATATGGTGTGGAAACAGGCCCTTCGGCCCAACTTGCCCACTCCAGCCAAAATGCCACATCTACACTAGTCCCACCTGTCTGCATTTGGTCCATTTCCCACCAAACCTGTCCTATTCATGCACCTGTCTAACTGTTTCATGAATGTTGGGATAGTCCCTGCCTCAAATACCTCCTCTGGCAGTTTGCTCCATTCATCCAACACCCACTGTGTGAAAATGTTACCCCTCAGATTCCTATTCAATCATTTCCCCTTCACCTTAAACGTATGTCCTCTAGACCTCGATTCTCCTAATCAGGGCAGGAGAAGCTGAGCATCTACCCGATCTATTCCTTTCATGATCTAAAGCATGTCTATAAGATCACCCCTCATCCTCCTGCGCTCCAAGGAGACCAATCCCACCCAATTGATTCTGTCTTCAAACTAACGCTGTCCATTCCAGATAACATTCTGGTGAATCTGTTCCACACTGTCTCTGGCAACACGACATTGTTTCTATAATATGGTGACCAGAACTACACAAAATGGCCTCGCAGATATTTGAAGTACGACTGAGGAGAGCGCTGCACTTGGAGGAACAGTTAAGTCTTGATTTTTCTGTATTTTGGTGTTCATTTGTAGTGCAAGTGTGTTCAGAATCAGACGCAGATGGGAAGTGAAACCATCAGCGAGTTCAGAGGTGTCCGTGCCAATCAGCACGAGGCAAATGCTGTCAAAGGTGTCAATGGTGAAAATATATCTGAGCAGCGTGCGATGGAACTGGGTAGCTGGTTGTTACAGTATGTGAGATGTTCTTGGATTGGATGATACAAAGAACATACCTGTGCGTGACGTTAATTCAGGATTCAGGATTCAGGATATCTTTATTTGTCATCCACAAAAACATTTTTTTTGGACGAGATTTCGTCAGTGATGTGTCTGGATAAGCAGTGACATTATCAGTGTGGCCAGTGATGGGCCTGGGTAAGCAGTGACATTGTCAACGTGGTCAGTGGTGGGTCTGGATAAGCAGTGTCATTATTAGCGTGGTCAGTGATGGGTCAGGATAAGCAGTGACCTGATCAGTGTGGTCAGCGATGGTGAGTAATTGTGCTATGCCATTCATCCAGTGGGGACTATTAGTTCCAGCCGGTGAACACAAGGCGAGGTTCTGTTCAATCTGCAGTTTATTTTTTTATTGAACTACTTCAGACCAGTTGACAGGTTGATGCTAATTCAAACCCACAGACATGACAGCAAAGTCGTTCTGAGCGTTAATGACCAACTCACCCGTCCATGCTGTCCACAGTGGTTTCGAAACATAGAAACAAAGAAAATACTTGCAGGAGTAGGCCATTTGTCCTTTTGAGCCCGCACCGCCATTCAACATGATCATGGCCGACCATCCTAAATCAGTACCCCGTTCCTGATTTCTCCCCGTGCAACTTTATTCCGTTAGCCCTAAGAGCTATATCTGACTCTCCCATGAAAACCTCATGTGAATTGACCTCCACTGTCTTCTGTGGCAGAGATTTCCACAGATTCACAATTCATCTCAACTGGCGAGGCCGACGACAGTTCAGTTTTTCCTCATCTCAGTAATAATTGAGCTACCCCTTATTCGTAAACTGTGATCCCTTTTCTGGACTCCCACAACATCGGGAATATTTTTCCTGTATCTAGCCTGTCCAATCCCTTAAGATATGTATATGTGTAAGAAGGAACTGCAGATGCTGGTTTAAATAGAAGATAGACACAAAAAGCTGGAGTAACTCAGCGGGACAGGCAGCATCTCTTGGGAGAAGGAATGGGTGGAGACCCTTCTTCAGAATTCTACATGTTTCGACAAGATCCCCTCTCATCCTAAATTCCAGTGAATTTAAGAGAGCTCTCACACGCACTCAGTCTGTATTTCTGTGCCTATATATGAACTAATTCAAGAGAGCGTTTCTCGCTTCCTGCTGTGTATAACTGACACACAGAGAAACTGAAAGAAACACTTCAATGATCAGAGACATATTAAAATGACCAACGTATATGACAGGCAGTTATATCATTTTGTTGTTTAAACTGCAGGTGTGAGAACTTTCGACACCTATTTACGTTTAATTCCTCGGATGTCCAGGCTAGAGTTTAGTTTGAGGAGAGTGAAACACCTGTTGGACACTTGTGAGGGTGATGAACAATGTGCCTCCGTTGTTGGTGACACCACCACCCAATACAGTATCGCCACTGTTGTGCAGTCAGTGATGTGTCTGCTATGTGGCTACAACTGGGGAGACCGATGACAGAGCACATTAGAGATAACAGAACCTCTGATTCCAGTCATGGGAACAGCAGGGAAACAGGCCCTTCGGCCCGACTGCAGACCGAGATGCCTATCTACGGTAATCTCATTCACCTGTATTTGTCCCATATCCGTCCATTTCCATCCGAAACAAATGGCTGTCCAAATGCTGTTTATTTGCTGTGATGGTATCTGTCCCCACCGCCACAAAAGAAAATATTGTTCCATCGTTGAAGTCAGAATTCCCTTAAATCTCTCCCCTTTCAATTAAACGTACGTTCTCTAGGTTTAGATTCTCCCAGCCTGGGAAATAACTGTGACCATCTACTCAACCCTGCTGTAGTTGACATAATTTTACAAGCCTCAGTAAGGTCGTCCCTCTGCATTCTTGCTCCAATGAGATCAATCCCACCTGATCAAATCTGTCCTCAAACTAACGCTGTCCATTCCAGATAACATCCTGGTGAATCTGTTCACCACCGCCTCTGGCAACAGGACATCATTTGTATAATATGGTGACCAGAACTACACAAAAGGGCCTCGCAGATATTCGAAGTACGACTGAGGAGAGCGCTGCACTTGGAGGAGCAGTTAAGTCTTGATTATTCTTTATTTGGATGTTCACCTGTAGTGCAAATGTATTCACAATCAGACGCACATGGGAAGTGAAACCATCAGTGAGTTCAGAAGTGTCAGTACCGCTGACCTGGAACCGAGGCAGAAAGGTGAATGAACTGTAGAGCAGAGCGATCTAGGACGACAGGTACATCGTGTATTGAATGTAGCGTCACGGGTTGATAGTGTGGTCAAAAAGGCTTTTGTAACATTGGCCGTCTTCGGTCATAGCATTGTGTATAGATATACGGAGGTTGTGTTGCCGTTGTGTAAGACGTTGGTGAGGCCGCATTTGGAATATTGTGTTCTGTTGTGGGCACCATGATACAGGAAAGATGGTGTCAATCTGGAAAGGTGATAGAGGAGATTTACGAGGATGTTACCAGGAACAGTGGGCCTGATCTGGAGGGACAGGTTCAGCAGGCTGGTACTATATCCCTTGGTGCATATAGGCTAGTACTATATCCCTTGGTGCATATAGGCTAGTACTATATCCCTTGGTGCATATAGGCTAGTGCTATATCCCTTGATGCATATAGGCTAGTACTATATCCCTTGCTGCAGGAGGATGAGGGATGATCTTCAACAGCTGGACAATATAATGAGAGGAATAGATCTGGTAGGTGCACAGAGAAGGGGAATCAAGAACCAGGGGGGCTAGGTTTAAGATGAGGGGGGGGGGGGTTTAATCGGAACCTGAGAGGTATTTTTCACACAAAGGGTGGGGGGGGGTGTGGAACGAACTGCCAGAGGAGGTAGTTCAGCCCTGTACTCATAGAGTCATAGAGTGATATGGTGTGGAATCAGGCACTTTGGCCCAACTTGCCCACACCAGCAAACAGGCCCCATCTACATTAGTTCCACCTGTCTGCATTTGGTCCATATCCCACCAAACCTGTCCTATTCATGTACCCAACCTGTCTAACTGTTTCACAAATATTGGGATAGCCCCTGCCTCAAATACCTCCTCAGGCAGTTTGTTCCATACATCCACCACCCATTGTGTGAAAAGGTTACCCCTCAGATTCCTATTCGATCATTTTCCATTCAACTTAAACGTATGTCCTCTGGACCTCGATTCTCCTACTCAGGGCAGGAGAAGCTGAGCATCTACCCGATCTATTCCTTTCATGATCTAAAACACGTCTATGAGATTACCCCTCATCCTCCTGCGCTCCAAGAAGACCAAGCCCAGCCAATTGATTATGTCTTCAAACTAACGCTGTCCATTCCAGATAACATCCTGGTGAATCTGTTCCGCGCTGTCTCTGGCAACAGGACATCATATCTATAATATGGTGACCAGAACTACACAAAAAGGCCTTGCAGATATTTTAAGTACAACTGAGGAGAGCACTGGAACTTGCAAGAGCAGTTAAGTCTTCATTTTTCTGTATTTGGGTGATCATTCGTAGTGTAAGTGTGTTCAGAATCAGACACAGATGGGAAGTGAAACCATCAGTGAGTTCAGAGGTGTCCGTACCAATCAGGACGGTGCAAATGTTGTCAAAGGTGGTGAAAATATATTTGAGCAACATGCGATGGAACTGGGTAGCTGGTTGTTACAGTATGTGAGATGTCCTTGGAATGGATGATACAAAGAACATACCTGTGTGTGACGTCAGTGTGGTCAGTGATGGGTCTGGATTAGCAGTGACATTATCAGTGTGGTCAGTGATGGGTCTGGATAAGCAGTGACATTATCAGTGTGGTCAATGATGGGTCT
Source organism: Rhinoraja longicauda (assembly GCF_053455715.1). Classification (NCBI taxonomy): domain Eukaryota; kingdom Metazoa; phylum Chordata; class Chondrichthyes; order Rajiformes; family Arhynchobatidae; genus Rhinoraja; species Rhinoraja longicauda. The sequence continues at coordinate 28,939 of NW_027602496.1, forward strand.
GGATAAGCAGTGACATTATCAGTGTGGTCAGTGATGGGTCTGGATTAGCAGTGACATTATCAGTGTGGTCAATGATGGGTGCGGATAAGCAGTGACATTATCAGTGTGGTCAGTGATGTGTCTGGATAAGCAGTGACATTATCAGTGTGGTCAATGATGGGTCTGGATAAGCAGTGACATTATCAGTGTGGTCAGTGATGGGTCTGGATTAGCAGTGACATTATCAGTGTGGTCAATGATGGGTCCGGATAAGCAGTGACATTATCAGTGTGGTCAATGATGGGTCTGGATAAGCAGTGACATTATCAGTGTGGTCAATGATGGGTCTGGATAAGCAGTGACATTATCAGTATGGTCAGTGATAGGTCTGGATAAGCAGTGATATTATCAGTAATTAATCTCATCTCTAATGAGCTCTCACTGCATCTTGCTGTTCTATCCGCGTTGGCAGGTGCAGACATATTTATTTGTTATTTTCATTTTAATAGGCAGTGGTTAAAATGAGTAAATAACTTTCTCCGGCATACAAGTGATAGAGTAACACATAATGCGTCTCCCCCAACACTCCTCACTCTCTCTGCCTCTTTCCCTCCCCCTCCGCCCATTCACTCTCCCCACATACTAATCCCCCTCTTGCTCACCAATTTTCCGACCCTCTGACTTCCCACCTCCTCCCTTCTCTCCACACTCCTCCCCACTATCTCCCCACACTCCTCTCTGTCCTGCCACACTCCTCTAATCTCTCTCCCCACACTGCTCCCCCTCTCTCTCCGCACTTCCTCTCTCCCCACTCTCCTCTCACTCTCCATCCCCACACTCCGTCTTTCTCCCCACACACTCACTACTCCTCCCCCTCTGTCTCCCCACACTCCTCCCCCTCTCTCTCTCCCCACATTCCTCCCCATCTCTCTCCCCACGCACAACCCCCTCTCTGCCCACACTCCTCCCCCTCTCTCTCCCCACACCCCCTCTATCTCTCCCACTACTCCAGCACCCTCCCGTCACCCCTATCCCTCTCTCTCCCCTCCTCCCTGTCCCCATCCCTCCACTCTTTCCATACCATCCTTCCTCCCTCTCTCTCACACTCCTCCCTCCCCTGTCCCCTAAAACAACCTCTTTCCCCACACTCCTCCCCGTCATTTAACCCACACTCCCCCTCTCTCCCACCACACTCCCCCTCGCTCTCCACATTCATCCTACCTTCTCTCTCTTCCCACAGTATTCAATTCCTCTCCCCACATCCCCTCTCTTCCCATCCTCCATTCCCACACTCCTCCTCCTTTCTCTCCACTCCTCCCCTTTCTCTCCCCACACACCTTCCTCTCTCCCCACTCACCTCCCTTACTCTCCACACTCCTTCCCTCTTCCTCTCCACAATCCTCACTCTCTCTCTCTCTCTCTCTGGATAAGCAGTGACATTATCAGTGTGGTCAGTGATGGGTGTGGATAAGCAGTGACATTATCAGTGTGGTCAGTGATGGGTGTGGATAAGCAGTGACATTATCAGTGTGGTCAGTGATGTGTCTGGATAAGCAGTGACATTATCAGTGTGGTCAGCGATGGGTCTGGATAAGCAGTGACATGATCACATTAAATCTGACCCCGATGTTTTACATTTGATAAGATGTAAAATAAAGGATCCTTTCTTTTTTTCAATCAGATTTTATTGATTTTTCACAGAGATATATACAAAACAGTACATCATCGACATAAATAAAATAAAATAAGAAAAATATCAAAAATGAATAAATAAATAAAGGTGATAGATAAATAAATAAATGCATATGCATAAGGCAGTGTGGTACACTTACTAAATAAAATATTAAAAAGTAACGATTGTTATCTAGAGGTATTTCAATATTCGCTCAAACATACCATCTAGTTCTATATAACACAATCTTCCAATATCTAGCTCGGCATTTATCTAGTTGGTGTCATGGCTCAAATAAACGATCCATTTTTCCCAGATCCTCTCAAAGAATCCCTTCTTTTTAATTCAAATGTTCGATTCTAAAGGGTCAACTCAAGTTCAATATCCATAATTAATCTAAACTTTAATGAGAACTAACTCCATTTTGCTGCTCGATCCACGCTGGTAAACACGGCAGCTGCAGATGCATTAACTTGTTATTTTCTTCTTAATTAACACAGGTTAGAAATGGTAATGAACTCTCTCCGGCATACATTTGAAAGAATAATACACAACGCTGAAAATTAAAACGTATCTTCAGATCTGAGAAAGGGGGAGTTGAGTAACTGTGCTCTTCCCTTCGCCCAGTGGGAATATTAATTCCAGGCGGTGAACACTACCTGTGGGTCTATTCAATCTGCAGTTTATTTTGTAGTGAGCTACTTCAGACCAGTCGACAGGTAGATGTGAATTCAAACCCTCAGGCCAGACAACAAGGTCGTTCTGAGAGTAAATGACCAACTCATCCGTCTGGGCTGTCTACACAGCGGTACAGAGAAAGCTGCCACACACGCAGACTTTATTTGTGTGCTTATTTATCAAGTAGTTCAAGCGAGAAAATCTCCCGTCGTGCAGTGCAAACCTGGCACTCGTAGACACTGAAATAAACACTTCAATGATCAAGGACTATTATAAAAATGACCAATGTATATGACAGGCAATTATGTTATGTTTTTTGCATCTTTGAGCAATGTGGACACCTGCTGATGTTTAATTCCTCTGATTTCAAGGCTACAGTTTAACGGTAACCTAATATCCAAGAACATAAATGTGTATAGTAAAAGCTTATTTAGGTATGTCAAGAGTTTAAAAAATGGTAAGATAAATGTGGGTCCCTTGAAGACAGAAGCAGGCGAATTTATTAAGGAAACAAGGAAATGGCAGACGAGCTGACCAGGTCATTTTCACAAAAATCTTCAACCTGTCCCTTTTAAAATCCACCATCCCTCCCTGCCTGAAGTCCGCCATAATCATCCCACTGCCGAAAAAGCCTGTCATCAGCGATCTTAACGACTACCGTCCGGTAGCACTCACACCGGTCATCACAAAGTGCTTCGAGAGACTGGTCCTGCAGCACATCAAAGCCAGCCTCCCACCCACCTTCGACCCATACCAGTTTGCCTACAGAGCAAATAGGTCTACAGGGGATGCCATCGACACTGCTCTTCACACTGCACTGACCCACCTTGAACACCAGGGGAGCTATGTGAGGATGCTCTTTCTCGACTTCAGCTCTGCCTTTAACACGGTCATCCCGAGCAGACTGGTCACCAAACTTTCCGACCTGGGATTTTCCCTAACCATCTGCAAATGGATCAAGGACTTCCTGACCAACCGCCCCCAGACAGTCAAAATAGGCCCTCACCTCTCCTCCACCATTACACTGAGCACCGGCTCACCACAGGGCTGTGTGTTGAGCCCCATCCTTTACTCCCTCTACACTCACGACTGCGCCCCCACCCATCCCACCAACACCATCATCAAGTTCGCGGATGACACGACTGTGGTTGGACTTATCTCAGAAGGAGATGAGACAGCCTATAGGGATGAAATCCAAAGGCTGGCAGCATGGTGTTCAGTGAACAATCTGGTCCTGAACTCCTCCAAAACAAAGGAACTTATAATTGACTTTAGAAAAACCAGTGGAGATTACGACCCACTCTACATCAATGGGGTCTGCGTGGAAAGGGTACCAGCTTTCAGGTTCCTGGGTACGCACATCGCAGAGGATCTCACCTGGTCTACCAACACCATCACCACAGTAAAGAAGGCACAGCAGAGACTCCACTTCCTGAGGATCCTCAGGAAAACCAACCTGCAGGAGAAGCTCATGTTGTCCTTCTATCGCTGCTCCATCGAGAGTGTGCTGGCATACTGTATAACCACATGGTATGCCAGCTGCTCAGAAAAGGACAGGAAGGCCCTTCAGAGGGTCATCACGACGGCCAGAAAATCATCGGCTGCTCACTGCCCTCCCTGGAGCACCTGTTCAGCCTGCGCTGCCTCAGTAGAGCAGGCAAAATAATAAAAGATCCATCCCACCCCCGGCCACCGTCTGTTTGTTCATCTGCCCTCTGGTCGACGTTTCAGGTCAATCAAATCCCGAACAAACAGACTTAAGAACAGTTTTTACCCCAGGGCCATACGAGAACTGAACACTACCTGTGCACTAGGCAACACCGTTAAAAAATCTTGTACTTAATTTAATTGTATTGATGTATTTATTTGTTTTTGCATTTATTGCATATATGTTTGTACGCACCGTCAGGATTGGCTGTTTTTTAATTTCGTTGTACTCGTTGCAATGACAATAAATGAATATTATTATTATTATTATTATTGGATCTGTCTTAATAAGGAAGACACAATCAATCTCCAGATGTACTAGTGGACGGAGGTCTTAGGGTGACGGACGAACTGAAGGAAATTCACATTAGGCAGGAAATGGTGTTGGGTAGACTGACGGGATTGAAGGCTGATAAATCCCCAGCGCGTGATGGTCTACATCACAGGGTACTTAATGAAGTGGCTCTAGAAATTGTGGACGAATTGGTGATCATTTTCCAATGTTCTATAGATTCAGGAGCAGTTCCCGTGGATTGGACGGTAGCTAATGTTATTCCACTTTTTAAGAAAGGAGGGAGACAGAAAATGGGAAACAAAGAAAATAGGTACAGGAGTAGTCCATTCGGCCCTTCGAGCCTGCACCGCCATTCAATATGATTATGGCTGATCATCCAGCTCAGTAACATCTACCTGCCTTCTCTCCATACCCCCTGATCCCTTTAGCCACAAGGGCCACTTCTAACTCCCTCTTAAATATAGCCAATGAACTGGCCTCAACTACCTTCTGTTTATAGAGATTCCACAGACTCACCACTCTCTGTGTGAAGAAATGTTTTCTCATCTCGCTCCTAAATGACTTCCCCCTTATCTTTAAGCTGTGACCCCTGGTTCTGAACTTCCCCAACATCGGGTACAATCTTCCCGCATCTAGCCTGTCCAACCCCTTAAGAATTTTATGTTTCTATAAGATCCCCCTCAGTCTTCTAAATTCCAGCGAGTATAAGCCTAGTCGATCCAGTCTTTCTTCATATGAAAGTCCTGCCATCCCAGGGATCAATCTGTGAACCTTCTCTGTACTCCCTCTAAGGCTAGAATGTCTTTCCTCAGATTAGGAGACCAAAATTTCAGCAATCTCACCAATGCCCTGTACAACTGCAGCAGAACCTCCCTGCTCCTATACTCAAATCCTCGCGCTATGAATGCCAACATACCATTCGCTTCCTTCACTGCCTGCTGCACCTGCATGCCTACTTTCAATGACTGGTGTACCACGACACCCAGGTCTCGTTGCACCCCCCTTTTCCCTCTGATCTCCCTCTCTCTCACACATTCTCTCCATCCACCACAAAACTCAAAACATCAAGTAATGAATTGTTAAAATCTTTTAATATATAAAAGAGACAGAGAGAGAGACAGAGAGAGAGACAGAGAGACAGAGAGAGAGACAGAGAGAGAGACAGAGAGAGAGACAGAGAGAGAGACAGAGAGAGAGACAGAGAGAGAGACAGAGAGAGAGACAGAGAGAGAGACAGAGAGAGAGACAGAGAGAGAGACGGAGAGAGAGACAGAGAGAGAGACAGAGAGAGAGACAGAGAGAGACAGAGAGAGACAGAGAGAGACAGAGAGAGAGACACAGAGAGAGAG